>NC_133819.1:0-225000 GCF_047830755.1 Zonotrichia albicollis
CTTTCCTTTTCCCTTTCCTTTCCCTTTCCTTTCCTTTCCTTTCCTTTCCTTTCCTTTCCTTTCCTTTCCTTTCCTTTCCTTTCCTTTCCTTTCCTTTCCTTCCTTTCCTTTCCTTTTCCTTTCCTTTCTTTCCTTTCCTTTCTTTCCTTTCCTTTCCTTTCCTTTCCTTTCCTTTCCTTTCCTTTCCTTTCCTTTCCTTTCCTTTCCTTTCCTTTCCTTTCCTTTCCTTTCCTTTCCTTTCCTTTCCTTCCCTTCCCTTCCTTCCCTTCCCTTTCCCTTCCCCTTCCCTTCCCTTCCCTTCCCTTCCCTTCCCTTCCCTTCCCTTCCCTTCCCTTCCTTTCCCTTCCTTTCCCTTTCCCCCTTCCCCTTTCCCTTTCCCGTTCCCTTTCCCTTTCCCTTTCCCTTTCCCTTTCCCTTTCCCTTTCCCTTTCCCTTTCCCTTTCCCTTTCCCTTTCCCTTTCCCTTTCCCTTCCCACATATTATCCATGGCTTCTTTAATTGGAATTCCTTCTTTTCTCAAGAACAGCCTTTGCTGCCACACTTGGACATTGGGGATGCATTTTTCTCCTCAGTAAATAACCTTGGTCTCCATCCAATCAATTATTCATTAATTGTCCTCAAATCTCTTGGGTTTTGTGACCTCTTTATCCCTTCTTTAAATACCAGTTAATAATAAACAATAACAATAACAATAACAATAACAATAACAATAACAATAACAATAACAATAACAATAACATAACAATAACAATAACAATAACAATCCACCACCTTATTTATTAGCATATCCCCATCTCTGAATTATTCAGAATTAAACCCCCTAGCCTGTTTTACTTTGATTTGAGGCAGCACTTTGCTGCAAGGCTCATTTCAGCTGGATTTTAATCCAAATAAGAAAAGAAGGGAATGAGGAGAGAGAATTCCATGTGCACAGGACTCCGCACACCATCATTGAATTGATTCAGGAATTGAACCCCCAACGTGATTTGAAGCAGCCTCTTTGCTGCAAGATTCGTTTCAGCTGGATTTTAATCCAAGTAGAGAAGGAGGGAACGAGGAGAGAGAATTCCATGTGCAACCAGAACTCACACACCCTGCAAGCCAGGGGAAAGCAGGAGTTAGGCTGGACTTGAGGCTGAACAGAAGGAGAGCTGCAGGCCAAGTCGATTAACAGAATTAATCTTCAGCGCTGTCAGGTTTCACTTGTGTTTTATGACGACTTTATTCCTCTCACACACGGCCCTTCATTACGGGGCTGTTTGGGATCCAAGGCAGACGGAACGAGCGGCTTGACCTCGCTCGTAAACCCCACTACTGAGGCAGCTGCACTGCCTGAAACTGAGCAGGATCAGCCCCGAGCCTCAGCCCTCCCTTCCCTTCTCCTGCTCCCCTGATTTCTTCCCACCTGTTTAGTCTTCATGGAAATGTTGACTTTTATACTTTCCGGTCTGGCAAAGACACATCCCTTTCCCTTTTTTTTTTTTTTTTTTTTCCTTTTTTTCTTAATTTTTTTTTCTTCCTTTCTTTCTCTCTTTTCTTTCTGGAATTGAAAAGTGAGCTTCACGGTGTCACTTTAGGGCTCCCAGCAGACAAAACACTTTTGTGGGCCAAATGAAGTCGTTGTCCTGTGTTTGCAGTGGAAAGGTCAATTCATGTGACGGAGACCAAAGAACACGTTGCGGGAATGCTGTTACTCCTTGATGATCTTAAGGGCTTTTCCATCCAGTTTTCTTTTCCAAATGAATAATCAGATAAAAAGGTAACGTGTGAGGCTCACCTCAGCCTGGATTTGGGTTGGAATGGGGTTTTTGCTCACCTCAGCCTGGATTTGGGCTGGAATGGGGTTTTTGCTCACCTCAGCCTGGATTTCGGTTGGAATGGGGTTTTGCTCACCTCAGCCTGGATTTGGGCTGGAATGGGGTTTTTGCTCCCCTCAGCCTGGATTTGGGTTGGAATGGGGTTTTGCTCCCCTCAGCCTGGATTTGGGCTGGAATGGGGTTTTTGCTCCCCTCAGCCTGGATTTGGGCTGGAATGGGGTTTTTGCTCCCCTCAGCCTGGATTTGGGCTGGAATGGGGTTTTTGCTCACCTCAGCCTGGATTTGGGCTGGAATGGGGTTTTTGCTCACCTCAGCCTGGATTTGGGCTGGAATGGGGTTTTTGCTCACCTCAGCCTGGATTTGGGCTGGAATGGGGTTTTTGCTCCCCTCAGCCTGGATTTGGGCTGGAATGGGGTTTTTGCTCACCTCAGCCTGGATTTGGGCTGGAATGGGGTTTTTGCTCACCTCAGCCTGGATTTGGGCTGGAATGGGGTTTTTGCTCACCTCAGCCTGGATTTGGGCTGGAATGGGGTTTTTGCTCCCCTCAGCCTGGATTTGGGCTGGAATGGGGTTTTTGCTCACCTCAGCCTGGATTTGGGCTGGAATGGGGTTTTTGCTCACCTCAGCCTGGATTTGGCTGGAATAGGGTTTTTGCTCCCCTCAGCCTGGATTTGGGCTGGAATGGGGTTTTTGCTCCCCTCAGCCTGGATTTGGGCTGGAATGGGGTTTTTGCTCACCTCAGCCTGGATTTGGGCTGGAATGGGGTTTTTGCTCACCTCAGCCTGGATTTGGGCTGGAATGGGGTTTTTGCTCACCTCAGCCTGGATTTGGCTGGAATAGGGTTTTTGCTCCCCTCAGCCTGGATTTGGGCTGGAATGGGGTTTTTGCTCCCCTCAGCCTGGATTTGGGCTGGAATGGGGTTTTTGCTCACCTCAGCCTGGATTTGGGTTAGAATGGGGTTTTTGCTCACCTCAGCCTGGATTTGGGCTGGAATGGGGTTTTTGCTCACCTCAGCCTGGATTTGGGCTGGAATGGGGTTTTTGCTCCCCTCAGCCTGGATTTGGGCTGGAATAGGGTTTTTGCTCCCCTCAGCCTGGATTTGGGCTGGAATGGGGTTTTTGCTCCCCTCAGCCTGGATTTGGGCTGGAATGGGGTTTTTGCTCACCTCAGCCTGGATTTGGGCTGGAATGGGGTTTTTGCTCATTCCCAAGCCCATCTTTTTGCTTGGTAGGTTCTGGAGCCCGTGGCTGGTGCTCAGCTCTGAGTTATCCCTCTCAGGAGAGCAAGTGCTGGCTTTGGCAGGACCCCCAGCCTCATTAATTACTCCAGAGCAGACATTTGGCAGTTTCCAGGGCTGACCTAAATTGGCTACGTCAGGATTCCTCGCCCCTAGGAAAGGTTTATCTTCTGGAACAGCGTGAAGGTCACTGGCGGGCCAGGGGCTCTTCCTGTAAAAGTCTGGATGGAGCCCGGGAATGACGAGGAAAACTGGAGCTCTGCTGCTCAGGGATGTCATTCTTCTGCTCCTCTCCAGCCAAACGTGGTTGGATCCAACCATTGGTTTGGTGGGAGACTCCAAAGGCATCTTGATTTCTGTACTAACTCAGGGAAAGCCGTTCCTTATCTGTTTCCATAACTCCTGGAAGCAGAGCCTTTCAGATAAGCAGGGTTTGGACCAGACATGGAAAAAAAGGGATGGAGAAAGAGGGGTTTGTCCAGGCTGTGTTAGCAATTTATTTCTGTCTGGATGTTATGAGTAGAAAAAGTTGCCCATTTTTTTAAAAAGGTTGCAGAGTTCACAGGTTGGGCCAGTTCCTGCCAGAGTGGAGTTCTAACTCTTTGTTGTTGTAATCGCCTGTCGTTTTCATTAACTACCTGTCCTTGATGGTTTAGAATTCCACTTTTGTCGAGTGACACCCTGCTGCTTCCTGCAGGATGACACCAGGACCGTGGAATGATGGGTGGTTGTGGTGTTCACATTCTCTGAATATGATTTTTTCACCCAGGGTTTGTTTTTTTCTCCTGGGAAGTTGAAAGGCAGCAAGAGGCCTCAGAGAAAAGGAAAACAATTCTTATCCCATTTGCTTCTCCTGTGTTGTGCTCACATGTGGAATGTGTTTGGAGATTGTTTACCCACAGGTGATTGTTTCATTGGATTCTGCTGGGAGTTGTTTTCACTCTTTGGCCAATCAGGGCCAAGCTGTGTCAGGACTCTGGAAAGAGTCACGAGTTTTCATTATCTTTGTAGCATTAATTCATTTAGCATGATTTCATTAAAATGACATCTGAGCCAGCATGCAATAGAGAAGCCCCTCACCAAACCTAGCCAAAAACCCCTAAAAACAACGAGCCAACACAGAACTGAGGAATCAAAGAAATTTCTAGACAAGAAGAACAGAATCCAGCAGCCACCAAGACCCTTTTTATCCCTCACCCTAACCTAAAAAAGATGTCGGCTAGACAGAGGACCTTGAATGTTGGATCAAAAATGAAGGGAATCTCCTGATGCTCTCATGAAGGCAGAATCCCCAGCTCTGCCCACAGACCAGTGGGCAAAGCTGCACTCTTCCTCCTCCTCCTCCTCCTCCTCCTCCTCCTCCTCCTCCTACTCCTGGGAGCAGCAGCGGCGGTGTAAGTGTAAACCTGGTGTAAGCGCAGACCTGGTGTAAGCACAAACCCGGTGTAAGAGCAGACCCGGTGTAAGCGCAGACCCGGTGTAAGCACAGACCCGGTGTAAGCACAGACCCAGTGTAAGCTCAAACCCGGTGTAAGTGCAAACCTGGTGTAAGCGCAGACCTGGTGTAAGCACAAACCCGGTGTAAGAGCAGACCCGGTGTAAGCGCAGACCCGGTGTAAGCACAGACCCAGTGTAAGCTCAAACCCGGTGTAAGCGCAGACCCGGTGTAAGCACAGACCCAGTGTAAGTGCAAACCCAGTGTAAGCGCAAACCCGGTGTAAGCGCAAACCCGGTGTAAGCAAAAACCCGGTGTAAGCGCAAGCCCGGTGTAAGTGCAAGCCCGGTGTAAGCACAGACCCGGTGTAAGTGCAAACCCGGTGTAAACGCAAACCCGGTGTAAGCACAGACCCGGTGTAAGTGCAAACCCGGTGTAAGCGCAGACCCGGTGTAAACGCAAATCCGGTGTAAGTGCTAACCCGGTGTAAGTGCAAACCCGGTGTAAGCACAGACCCGGTGTAAGCGCAGACCCGGTGTAAGTGCAAACCCGGTGTAAACGCAAACCCGGTGTAAACGCAAACCCGGTGTAAGCACAGACCTGGTGTAAGAGCAGACCTGGTGTAAACGCAGATCCGGTGTAAGCGCAAACCCGGTGTAAGCGCAAACCCGGTGTAAGCGCAGACCCGGTGTAAGCGCAGACCCGGTGTAAGTGCAAACCAGGTGTAAGCGCAGACCCGGTGTAAGCGCAGACCCGGTGTAAGCGCAAACCCCGTGTAAGTGCAAACCCGGTGTAAGCGCAAACCCGGTGTAAGCGCAAACCCGGTGTAAGCAGAAACCTGGTGTAAGTGCAAACCCGGTGTAAGCACAGACCGGTGTAAGCGCAGACCCGGTGTAAGCGCAAACCCGGTGTAAGCACAAACCCGGTGTAAGAGCAAACCCGGTGTAAGCGCAGACCCGGTGTAAGCGCAAACCCGGTGTAAGCGCAGACCCGGTGTAAACGCAAACCCGGTGTAAGCGCAGACCCGGTGTAAACGCAAACCCGGTGTAAGCGCAAACCCGGTGTAAGAGCAAACCCGGTGTAAGCGCAGACCTGGTGTAAGCGCAGACCCTTCGGTTCTCCCCACCCGAGCCGATCACTTTTAATAAAGGCATTAAAGAGGAGAAAGATCTCCTTCTTCTGTTTATCTCGCTGTATAGACACTGATTCTTAAGGTTTCTCCAAACTGGAGGCGACATCTCCCAGGCAAATAAATCTCAGGAAAGGAGCTGACAGCCCAAGATTATCAGGTTCAGCCAGACCCCGTTTCATGTCCCCATCCAGAGAAGAAAATTCCTGCACATTTAACGACCTCTGGGTCCTGCAGAACAGGTGGCAGAACTTCACTTTCCCCACTCCATAAAGTGCCCTGAAGTCCCTGGGGACGGAAGGTGCCGTGTAAGGAATGATTGTTCCACAAATTCCTTTGCTGTGGTTTGGGTTTCACTGGGTCAGCTCTGAGCCCTCCCCGAGGCTTAAGTGGCAAAGAATTAACCTGGAAAAGTTGATGGGCTGGGATTTGAGTCCCTTCACTGCTCCCTCTTGGCTTGTTGGCTGCTTTATGAGGAGGGTGGGGAGGCAGGGAAGTGCTCTCCACTCGAATTCCCTCCCATGGAAACCAGGCAGAAGTGAATGACTGGGCTTTGGCACCACCTCCTTTATTCTCATTTATTCCTGTTATTTTCCACCCAATTGTTCCCTGAAGGTTTGGATCTCCAGCAGACAGAAAAGCCAGGAGGTTTTTTTTTTTTTTCCTTCTATCTCCTGGGAGGGCGGAGGTCAGATCCAGAGAAATTCTATTTTCTTTTCTGTTTCCAGCTCTGTATCTAAGAGCTTGTCAGGAGAACAAATTAAGCTCCAATTAAATCTGTCCTGCTGGTCAGAGCCCAGTTGTGCTCCATCATGGAATTGCTGTGGAAAAAAGGGAGGAACCTGTCAAGCTCCGAAGTGCTACTGTATTCCACGTGTGCCAAAGCATGCTTGGAGCACAGAGGCACTGAGCTGCTGATGGAGTAATAAAAATAACAATAATATTAATTAATTTTCATCACAGTGCCTTGGGCTGGGGTCATTGTAGGGGATTTTTAGCTCTTTCAGCTAAAGACTGCCCAGTTTCCCATTTTCATGTTGTTTGGAATACGAAAATTGGCCTTAAAATAGATATTTATGGCATTATGTGGGATTATTTAGCTGTCAGCACTCTGGTAATGAGCCACAGTTTGTTAACGACGAACAGGGAGTTAATTACCCCAGAGATGTTGTAGATACCTCATCCCTGGAAGTGTTCAAGGCTAGGCTGGACAGGGCTTGGAGCAAAGTGGATTGTGAAAGGTGTCCCTGCCCAAAAAACATCATTTGAGTTTCTCCCCCTGTTCTACTAGTGAAACTTAATATGAAAAAAATCATATATATTTGAAATATAAAATGTAAAAATTGTTTTCAGGCATCTGGATATTCAATAAAGCTTAAAGAGGGAAAAAATTATTAAGGTTTGCTCCATATGATAAGAAAGAAGGAAAGATGGAAATGAGGATGGGAGAAGGAGAGCAAGAAAAAAAAGGGAAATTAATAAAAAACCAGGAGAATTAAAAGAAAAAGAAGAATGAAAAGAGAAAAAAAGGGAAAGAGAAGGGAAAAATAAAGGGACTACATGTCTTTTTCTTTTTCTTTTTCTTTTTCTTTTTCTTTTTCTTTTTCTTTTTCTTTTTCTTTTTCTTTTTCTTTTTCTTTTTCTTTTTATTTTTATTTTTCTTTCTTTTTCTTTTTTTTTTTCTTTTTTCTTTTTCTTTTTCTTTTCCTTTTTCTTTTTCTTTTCCTTTTTCTTTTCCTTTCCTTTTCCTTTTTATTTCCACATTTCTGCCTGTGCCAGATCCAGGGAAATTTTACTCCCCTTCAGATTCCCTCCCCTCAGGAATTCTGTGAAGATTCAGGTAAACACAACCACCTTGGTCTATCCAGAGTGGATTCAGAAACAGCACCAGCAGAGGTGTTTCCTCAGGAATCCCTTCCCACATTAATCAGGAAAGTTTTGCATTCCAGGCCCCGTCAATCTTCTCCTTCCATGCTGTGCTCCTCAGCCTTCAGCTGCTTGGAATAAGGGAATAAAACAGATTTCCAGGGATATTTACAGCCTGCACAGCACCAAAGGGAGCAGCAGCGGCTCCCTTCCAATCCTGTATCGGATTCAAAGCATATCCAGGGAAGATCTCCTGGCAAAACCATCCCCTGGCAGCCTCTCTTCATTTGTTGTTCATAAATCCTAAAAATTCAGCCTTGGCTCTTTCTCTGTGTGCTCAGGAAGGCTCCCCCAGAATTTCTGCATTTCCTTCTGGCTTCCTCTTTATCGTTCTCAGAGGACTCTCGAGGAATCCTGGCTTCCCTGATAAACTTTATCAGTCTGATCGTTCCCAAGGGATGAGGAATGGACAGTCCAGCATCCCTGAGCAGAAAGATCCCAGCAGAGAGACAAAGCCAGTGTTTGGTTTATTCCCACTCCTGTTTTGGGGTCAGGGATGAGTCCCAGTGTCCAAACATGGAAAATCAAAACCACGGCAGCACAGAGACTCAGTGAAGGACAGGGAATGCTGAGGAGATCATGGATGGTTGTGGTGTTCACATTCTCTGAACATGATTTCTACACCAGGGAATGCCGAGGAGACCATGGAAGCTGATGGATGAGATGTGGAATGATGGATGGTTGTGGTGTTCACATTCTCTGAACATGATTTTTTCACCCAGGGTTTGTTTTTTTCTCCCAGGAAGTTGAAAGGCAGCAAGAGGCCTCAGAGAAAAGGAAAACAATTCTTATCCCATTTGCTTCTCCTGTGTTGTGCTCATGGGGAATGTGTTTGGAGATTGTTTACCCACAGGTGATTGTTTCATTGGATTCTGCTGTGAGTTGTTTTCACTCTTTGGCCAATCAGGGCCAAGCTGTGTCAGGATTCTGGAAAGAGTCACGAGTTTTCATTATTATCTTTTTAGCATTAGTTCATTTATCATGATTTCATTAATCTTTTTAGCATTCAGTAAGTACCTTTTCTGTATTCTTTAGTATAGTTTAGTACAGTTATTCTTTAATATAATTATTCTTTAATATAATATATTCTATAATATAATATATTCATTATTCTTTAATATAATATAGTATAATAAAGTAATAAATTAGCCTCTGAGAACATGCAGTCAGATGCATCGTTCTCTCCCCTCATCAGGGTTGCCTGAATTTACAATAGATGGTAGAGAATAAAAGGGAAAGAAATACAAAAAGGTGAAAATTGTGATGTCAGCGAAGGAGTGGGAACATTTTCAGCTCCAAACCAGGCAGGCCCTGGTTCTGTTTCCTTCTCCTCTCCACCCTGAAAAGCCCAGTGGGGCAGGGAATCACCCCCAGGGATTTCCCTGCTCGGGATCAGCCTTGGGATGGGGCTGGATGAGCAGAGCTGAGAGCTCTGGGCGCCAAAGAATGTTCCAGAACATCAACACCCACTGCTTCATCTTCTCGGAGCTTTGCTGTGAAAACTTTGGAATTTTTTTTACATTTCCAGGTGAACTTTTCCTTGGACAAACAGCCCCGGCAGCCAGAGCAACCAGAGAGAACAATGAGTCAGAAAAAGGCTGGAATTGAAAAGGTTTGCTTTGGTCACATCCTGGATTGATTTCCTTTAATGATTTCCCTCTGACGGCCGTGGTCAAAAATAATAGCAGGAATAATAAAATAAGGGAATTTGCCCCTCCCTGCTGCTTCTAATATAGGATTTACTCACCATGTGTTGACACAGCCCTGCAGACAGAACAAAACGGGAATTCAAGCAATAAAACTCCGGGAAAAATTGGGATTTTCCTGCTTTTTGTTATTCTTACAGCGGTTGCATTGTGCTCATAATGTAGAGGTTAAAAGGGGAGGGTGAGAGGGGGTACAGGGACCATTTTTGGGGTGTCAGGTCTTTTTTTTACTCTCTTTGTAAGCTTGAAGAAGGATTTATTAAGCTTATTTAAATAGAATAGACAGAATATTTAAATAGACAGATAGACAGATATAATATTTTTCAATATAAATGTGTAGAAATTCAGATTTTCAATCTGATTTTTTATTCCATAAACTTACATTTCTTTGCTCCATAAAATTCTCACTCTTTTCCTCCACACAATTACCAGACAATTACACAATGACTTCATAATGAGTGAGGTCATTGCACCATTTCTGTTGTTGTTATACCACTAAAATCACAATTAATAATAGGAATAATTAATCTGCTTTTCATTAATTGAGGAGAGAGATTATTTGAGCAAATAAACCAGGCCAGATCACAGAAATGAGAGCGGGGTCACCTGGTCCAAGATGCATAAAAGGGGGTAAATACACAAGTAGGAAGTTGGAATATAAATATATAAGTATTATAGAAAAAATAATATTAAAATGTATAAATAATGACTAAATAATATCTCTATATTTATAGTATATTTATATATTTATTTTATAAATTAATATAAATATACACCGATCTAAGCAATATATAAATAAATAATATGTAAATATATAAATAATGTGTAAAACCAAACAAATTTTTTAAAATCCAACCCCAAAACCACAACCCAGACCAGATTTGGGTTCCTATTTCTGCAAACACCTCACTGCTCCTCATTATGTTGTCGTATTCCATATTTAAAACCGGATGAGCTGCACCAACCATTCAGGGGGATATTTCAAAAATTCAATCAAAGTGTGTTATTAACCTTAATCCTTCCCCGTTTTCCTGCTGAAAAGCTTCAGTTATTCCCTAAAAAAAAGAGAAAATGAGTTGGTGTGGCCTCATTTTGAAAATGAGTTGGTGTGGCCTTGCAGTGCCAAAACCTTGCAGGGAACACTTCAAGTTTCCATGGCAAAACCTTTTGGGCCAAAATATTTATTCCATAGATCAGGATTTATTTTTTTTTTTCCCAAAGAAATCAGGTGGAAGAAAGGATGTATTTATTTAGGAGACGTATTGTGTTGGAAAAAATTGTTTGATCTCGTCCCAAAGGGTACAAACACACAATGCACAAACTGCACCAGGTATTAATTTTGGGGGGGTCACGGCTATTTTGGGAAAACACAGAACAGCAAATTAAAATATTGCTAAAAATTAATTTGTTTTATACTCATTTTACTTTTTTCCCATGGAATTAATGTGCCACAAAAGAGCTGGAGTGTGTCCAGGGAAGGGAATGGAGCTGAGGAAATGGCTGGAAAACTCCTGAGGGAGCTGGGAAAGAAAAGGGGGATCAGGGGGCACCTTATGGCTCTGCACAACTCCCTGACCATTTTACATTAAAAAAAATTATCTTTTTAAATTTGCAATGTTCAGGAATGAGAAATTTTGGGGGAAAGATTTTTTTTCATTCGGTCATCAGAACAAAAAGGAAGGAAGGAAGGAAGGAAGGAAGGAAGGAAGGAAGGAAGGAAGGAAGGAAGGAAGGAAGGAAGGAAGGAAGGAAGGAAGGAAGGAAGGAAGGAAGGAAGGAAGGAAGGAAGGAAGGAAGGAAGGAAGGAAGGAAGGAAGGAAGGAAGGAAGTGGCGGAAGGAAGGAAGGAAGTGGCGGAAGGAAGTGGCGGAAGGAAGTGGCGGAAGGAAGTGGCGGAAGGAAGGAAGGAAGGAAGGAAGGAAGGAAGGAAGTGGCGGAAGGAAGGAAGTGGCGGAAGGAAGTGGCGGAAGGAAGTGGCGGAAGGAAGTGGCGGAAGGAAGTGGCGGAAGGAAGGAAGGAAGGAAGGAAGGAAGGAAGGAAGGAAGGAAGGAAGGAAGGAAGGAAGGAAGGAAGGAAGGAAGGAAGGAAGGAAGGAAGGAAGGAAGGAAGGAAGTGGCGGAAGGAAGGAAGGAAGGAAGGAAGGAAGGAAGGAAGGAAGGAAGGAAGGAAGGAAGTGGCGGAAGGAAGGAAGGAAGGAAGGAAGTGGCGGAAGGAAGGAGGGAAGGAAGGAAGGAAGGAAGGAAGGAAGGAAGGAAGGAAGGAAGGAAGGAAGGAAGGAAGGAAGGAAGGAAGGAAGGAAGGAAGGAAGGAAGGAAGGAAGGAAGGAAGTGGCGGAAGTGGCGGAAGTGGCGGAAGTGGCGGAAGTGGCGGAAGTGGCGGAAGGAAGGAAGGAAGGAAGGAAGGAAGGAAGGAAGGAAGTGGCGGAAGTGGCGGAAGTGGCGGAAGTGGCGGAAGTGGCGGAAGGAAGGAAGGAAGGAAGGAAGGAAGGAAGGAAGGAAGGAAGGAAGGAAGGAAGGAAGGAAGGAAGGAAGTGGCGGAAGGAAGGAAGGAAGGAAGGAAGGAAGGAAGGAAGGAAGGAAGGAAGGAAGGAAGGAAGGAAGGAAGGAAGGAAGTGGCGGAAGGAAGGAAGGAAGGAAGGAAGTGGCGGAAGGAAGGAGGGAAGGAAGGAAGGAAGGAAGGAAGGAAGGAAGGAAGGAAGGAAGGAAGGAAGGAAGGAAGGAAGGAAGGAAGGAAGGAAGGAAGTGGCGGAAGTGGCGGAAGTGGCGGAAGTGGCGGAAGTGGCGGAAGTGGCAGGAAGGAAGGAAGGAAGGAAGGAAGGAAGGAAGGAAGTGGCGGAAGTGGCGGAAGTGGCGGAAGTGGCGGAAGTGGCGGAAGGAAGGAAGGAAGGAAGGAAGGAAGGAAGGAAGGAAGGAAGGAAGGAAGGAAGGAAGGAAGGAAGGAAGGAAGGAAGGAAGGATTTTAAACCAAAGCATTTTTCAAGATGTACAAGAGGATGGAGTGACAGGACAGGTAATTTTGTGAAGGAAAGTCATGGGAAGGTCATGGTGATTTCATTTTAAGCCATGAAGAATAATTTGAAACACGGGCATGAAAAAATTTCAGTCAAAGGTTCCAAGAAAAATCCCAGTCTGGCTAAGCTGTTGAAAAAGAAAACTGAACATCTGACCATGAAAAGTTTAAAGTCGTCAATAAGTGTCTGCAGATAGAAGAGAAAAAAGGAAAATTTTGTGTCAAAACAGAGAGAATCCTTGTGTTTTATAGTTATTATGTGGTTTATCAAGATCCTGGAAAGCTTTTCTAACCCAAACAGGAATTATGGACTTAAAGTGAGTCAAAGAAATCCTTTCTCAAGTTTTAAAAGCAAAAGAAGGAACATCTTAAATTATTTCTTGTTTGCTTTTTAAATCATTGCATGAACGCTTCATAATTCCAGGAAGGCCAGATGACATGGTCACCTCAGCAATTAAGGATCCTAAAATCAGCATAAATTTGGAAGCTCTTTGATTTTCCAAAATCTACTCCAAACCATTCATCTTCCTTGGAAAACCTGAAGAGAATTTTAACAGAGATGTCACATCCAGCGTGACAACATTGGATTTAATTTATGGTACCTACTGCAGGATATATAAAAGGTGGATTCATCATCCCTGGAGAGCCTTAAAGGATGCGGAAAGGTGGCACTTGGGGATGTGATTTAATGTTGGATTTGATACTGCTGGATTAAGGATTGGATTCAATGCTCTCCGAGAGCTTTTCCAAACTGGATCCAGATCGAAGGGAAGCAAATCTGCTGCTGAGATTCAGGTGGATTATTTTCCACTGGCTCAGAGGTTTATGGAGGCAGAGAAATATCCAGCTCAGTGTGGAAACCCAGAGCATTGGGAATATTTCTGTGTCTGCTCTGGGTGCCCTGACCCCCAGGGCAGCACTGACTCTGAGCCTCATCCATGGAGAAAATTTCCTAAACTCCAGAATAGACCTGAATCCACAAAAGTGTGCAATAGATTATAGAGAGCAGTGTGGGTGTGTCACTGGGTGAGAAATTGAGGGTTTGGGGTTTTTAGTGTGTTGTGGATGGCAGCAAGATGGAGGGCACAGGGTGTCATCCTGGGTTTCTTCTTCATGCTGCTTCTTCCTCCTTCTCCATGGGTTTGGGTGGCATTTTGTGATTGGGCAGAAAAGTGCCCATTGCAGCTCTGTGGGATCAGTGATTGGGTTAAAAGGGAAAATAATCCAGGTGTCAGCTCTTAATTGGATTGTTTAGTCTGAAAAGACCTTGGAACAAGAGATTGTTGCCATTTTGTGCCTTCTGATGAAAAGCTGCTGAACTCCCAGCAGTGAGACTGAGATAAGAAATAATAAACAGCTGAGTGTGAACATGAAATAACATCTCCAGTGCCTTCACTCCAGACCCAGAGAAACCCACACCTGGAACCACCACAGCTCATTTTGAGGATGAGTGTTATTACCTGGATTTTTCAGCAATCACCCCATGGTGGGATTTATGGTTTGTCTGTTCTGGTGGAGAAATGCAACAGGTCCATCTCAATTCCAGCACTTCCAGGGAGGGAAACCCATTCCTGCCCTCCTGCTCCTGCTTGGGCCAGGGCTGGGAAAGCCAATGGCTGATCCTTTGCTGAAGGGAATGGGAATGAAAGGACAGAGACAACATTTCCAGAAAACAGTCTGGAATTCTTTGATTTTTATTTTTTTTTTTCCTTGGCTCTCAAGAGAGATCTGTTGATGCTGCAAAGAGCTGATTCAACCACTCTTTGCTGGAAAGAGCTCCTGGTGCTCCCTTTTGGAGAGGGACAAACCAAATTCCACTCCTTTAGCCCCCTCCTCAATCCCAAACCTCCTGAGAGAGCTGCCCCTCTTTCCACGGGAAGATCCCGTTTCCTCCCTCCACTCCTGCTGTGCTCCAACCCCACTACCAAAGCTTAAAACAATAAAATTTTGAGAAACCCTCACATTTTCCATTTTGTCCATGTGCCAAGCCCTGCATCCTGTGTCTGGAGCAGAGATTGTTTGAAATCTTGCACTGATAAATTATGAGCATTAGGGATATTTTTGGGAAAGCAGGGGAATTTCAAAGACATGCCTTTACATGAACAGCTGCCTGGAAAATTAAGAACTCGGAACAAAACCAGTATCCGATCTGAGGAAATCCTAATCCGTGTCTCTCCTACGTTTCTGGGTTTTTAGCTGTGCTGTTTTCAAGTTGTCCCTGTGTTACAAAATCCTCCCACTGTGGTCTTTGGAAAGGCCTATTTATGGATATAATGGATGATAAAGTCTCTTCACTCCTACAGAACATGGCTGTTCCCAATATTTTATGGATTTAGTGCTGGTAAAACCACCAGAATAACAAATTTGGAAGAGCAAATCCTCTTGATTAACCCAAGCAAAGAAGCTGACAAGGAACATGGAGAAGATCCTCACCGGTATGAGGGCTTTCAAATAAATCAAAATTAAAGCCTGGGTTTGTTGATGTGGAACCAGAATCAACACCAAGAGCTGTGGAAAACTCAGATCTGGAAAAGTGGAGGCCCAGAGGGGCTCACACATGGACCAGAAGGTTCTATCAGTGACTGTGCTGACACATCCCGTGAGCAGATGGAAATGTCCACTCAGGATGACAGAATCAGTCAGATTTCAGAAAAGAGGGATGGGCCACGGCCTTAAAAGAGATGAATCCCAAGGCTGTGGCCCATGGATGGATATAAGAGCTTCAGAATTTCTTCTCATCTTCTGGATTTTGGGAAAAGTGAGATTTCTGATTCTCAGGTGGCTTCAACATCTCCATTTAGGCAGCAGAGTTAACCCTCAATGGAGATGTTGGAGACCTGATGATGGTGACCCAACACTTCCTTGCAGACGGCCAAGAGGAGCTGAATTCCTCATTTAGGAGGGACTTTTCTAGGATCCAGAATTCACACATCCTGAGGAACAGCCAGACCCTGGAAACTTGGTCGCTGAGGATTTTGTTCTGCTCGGGCCAAATAAACCCAAAACACGAGAGTTTGGGTTACGGCATCAAATTTGCTTGGGGCGTGTGTTCATGGAAGACCTGGAGGTGGCTTCCTGGGGTGTGAGGAATGTTTGTGTGGACAGAGAGGCTCAGACCCACCAGTAACTCCATGAGGAACGTGCCAGTCTTCCCTGCCAAGCGAATCCTTGCCCCCGCTGTGCATTGATAAGCAGGAATGGCTTGGGATGGGCTTGGATTTATGTCCATGGGAACATCTTTGCAATGGTGTTGGAATTCAGGGCATCCCTCTGGCTGAATGGCTCAAACCCCTGCCAGGGGGCTCAGAGACCCTGGCACAGAGCCCAACACGCCTGGGACTTTGATTATGACCCATGGAAAAAATTACCAACCTTATATGAAGATCTGCAAGCCATGAAAGTCTAAGTAGAATAATAATTAGTTTGTCACGGGGTGAAAAAAATAGATTTTTGGGGTTTTTAGAATGGCGGTTCGAGGAGCAAAATGGAGGAATCTGGGCATGTCCAGCCTTTCTCCTTCTTCTTCTTGGCCTCCATCTTCTGCTGTGATGGTGGCACTTTGGGATTGGTTTAAGGTAGAAACTCAGTGTCTGACATAGGTGATAGGGATTGGGAAGTTATGGTAAATATTGTTCACATAGTTTTTAGTATAAAAAGATAACACCACCCTGAGGATGGTCAGTGTGCCTCTTTCTGTCTGGCTGAACAGACCTCAGCAGGCCAGAAAAAAGAATTTTATAGACAAGAAATAACAAACAACCTTGAGAACGAGAATAGAAGAGCTCTGACTCCTTCTTCCACTGCTGAGCTAAGAAAAGAGAGTTTTTCTAACACACCTTAGGGACGCTCTGACCAGCAGAAATCCCGAGACAATGGCACCTCCAGCTTCCTTGGAATGCCAGCAGGGAACAGCAGTGCTTCCCAACATCTTTTTTCCTTCCCAAGGTGGTTCTTTCCATCTCTTCTGCAATATTTCTCTGTGAGTTTGTTTGGTATTCTTTAACATTCTAATATATGGATTCTGGGCCTGAGCGGAGATTCAGAAAGGATCCATAAATTATCCCTAGGGCTGATTTTCCCTTATTCCCTGTTGCGCGTGGGTGTTAAAACAGACAAAAATTGCCTCTCCCTTTTCTCAGTAATTTTTCCAACCCCACTGGCTTTTATTAAACTGATTGATTTATTTTTCCCTCCTTTCCCACTCAATTTAAAGTGGCTGCTCCCTCATCCTCAGCAATGGCTCACAAAGCATATATGGAAAGTGAAAAAATTTATTGTTCGATTATTTGCTTTTCTGTTGGTAGATATGACGTGTTCCCTTTTGTTTGTTGGGACTTTTTCCACCCCAATAATGTGGGGGGAAATAAATGACATTTTTAGTCTTTTATTTCTTAAATTTTACTTCATCCTTGTATTTTTTACCTTTGAAAAAAACCCTTTGTGATCTCAACAACCACGTAATGAATGCGAGTGAATAACCAGTCTCTCCACGAAATGTTTTCCTGGGTGTTCCCTTCTGTACCAGCCAATTTTTCCTCAGCTTCAGGAAGGCAGCCAAGATAAGGAAATATTCATCATTTCTGCACTGCATTATTTCAGTGGAAACAAAGGCTCACGCTGTGCATATTTGTGTATATTGTGCCTTGATTGTAGGCGCTGTCATCCTGAATCCAGGATTTTAGAGTGGTTTTTTTAGGAGCCTTCCTTTCCTCCAGTCATTCATGGAGAAGCCACCTGGATAAATGAGGGAAGCTGTGGTGATAATTTTGGTGTTCCCGCAAAGCCAAAACTTTGAATTTCTGCCCCTTTCGTCCCTAAACTCCTCTGGTTCCCCTCTGACACAAAAGTTTTTGCAGCCGCTCCTTGAACCTGACCAAAGGAACTGATCCAGCTGAAAAAGAACCTGGGGGGGAAAAGAAAAATCAGGATTTGGTTTTGCCTCCTGATCAGCTCCTTGGTGGAGTTCATTGCCTGGTCAGGAATCTGCAGGATTGGAGGAGCTCTGGGATTGATGGAGGGCAGGAGAGAGGGAAGCAGGAAGGGGGGATGCATAAAGTGGGACTGACACCAAACCCAAAAGGCCTCAAAAAGCTTCACCCTGACAAGGAATTGTCTGAGGTGACCAAAGTGGGATTGACACCAAACCCAAAAGGCCTCAAAAAGCTTCACCCTGACAAGGAATTGTCTGAGGTGACCAAAGTGGGATTGACACCAAACCCAAAAGGCCTCAAAAAGCTTCACCCGGACAAGGAATTGTCTGAGGTGACCAAAGGGACACTGACACCAAACCCAAAAGGCCTCAAAAAGCTTCACCCTGACAAGCAATTGTCTGAGGTGACCAAAGTGGGACTGACACCAAACCCAAAAGGCCTCAAAATCTTCACCTGGACAAGGAATTTTCTGAGGTGACCAAAGTGGGACTGACACCAAACCCAAAAGGCCTCAAAAAGCTTCACCTGGACAAGGAATTGTCTGAGGTGACCAAACTGGGACTGACACCAAACCCAAAAGGCCTCAAAAAGCTTCACCTGGACAAGGAATTGTCTGAGGTGACCAAACTGGGACTGACACCAAACCCAAAAGGCCTCAAAAAGCTTCACCATGACAAGGAATTGTCTGAGGTGACCAACTGTAGGAACACGGAATTGTTGAGGTTGGAAAAGGCGCCTAAAATCAAAGAACAACCATTAACACAAGGCCACCCTGTCCACAAGTGCCACATCCACACGACTTTTAGGGATGGGATGATTTTTAGGGATTTTTAGGTTGTGTAGCAGTGCCAGGGCTGGACAATCCTTTCCACAAAGAAATTTTTCCCAATATCCAACCTAATGATGGATTAGGACAGATTATGATATAGGAAATATTATGGAAGAAATGTTATGTGTCCGACACCCTCTCCTGGAATGCCTGTACTGGGAAGGAAGGGAATAAATCAGGAAATTCTTTTTCACTCTCTGAACTAAATCCTTGGGAAAATCTTGCTGACAAATCACTGAAGTCATCAAGACACTTTGCATTTTCCCATGGAACCAGATATTGGGTTATCCGTCCCTAAATAATGACATTCCAGGTGGGAGAGGAATCTGAGGCAAGCCGTGGAAAAGTTGGGCTGAAAATTAACACCTCACAGGACAGAAAATGTGTAAAAAATAAAGGAAATAATTTTTAAAAATTAGTAGTTATAAAGAATGAGAACCAGGCTGATTACAGGCAAGACAAGGAGTTCTTTCAACATTTATAATGTACAAAAAGTGGAAATCCAATAATTTTTGAATTATGGACAAGTACTCAATAATTACCAAGTGTTACCGCAGCTATAACATCTGCGCATGAAAAATTAATTGGCTCAATTAGTAAGAGAAGTAACCTGAATCTCTGCAGGTTTTTCTCTCATTCCAATGAAAAACTCCTCTTTAAACGTCCCATTTGTCCAAAGACAAACTCCAGGACTCTCCTTGCCCAGCAATTCCCAGGCTGAGCCTGATTTAGCTTTAGAATCATTCCCTGAGGAACTCAAGGTTGGGAGATCAGGACGCATCCAGGGAAGGTCCAGGCAGGAAGGAAGGCTGTGTTAATGCAATTAACTCAACCTTTAACGACTGGGCAGGTACTCAGCAGCAATCCATGGATCTCTCCGAGGATCTGGAAGCACATGTGTAAAAATTCCACATTCCGCTTCCTTCCTTCGACATTGGTACAGAGCTCATAGATGGATTTTTGGCCAAAATAGACTTTTCCAGGCCTGAGATAGCAGAGAGGAAAAGGAGAGGCAGAGAGCAGGAAAACTCCCATGGATGTGTCATCCAACCCCAGATAAAATTTCTGTGACACCAGAACTATAATTATAACTATAATTAGAATTTTGATCAGACATCTTCAGCACCTTCCAGCTGCTCTCAGCCTTAGTGTGATGGACATAAAACCCATTTTTTAATGGATATTTTGCTTTATTTAGCATTGGTTTACTTATGTAGGAATATCCAGAAATACATAAAATAAAATTAACTGAAAGAACAATTTTGTTTTGATTTGTAAAGGGAAAAGATTTACATGTTGAAAAAAATAAATAAGAATGGCAGAATGTCACTGCCATACTGGGAAGGGAAAGAGGAGCAATTAATTATTTATTCATAGCTGGGAGAAAATTCCTATGGGATCTATAAGATGGATTCTACCCTAAATCCTTGTCAGATGACCTTATCCCATTTTTGAGAAATAGAAGTGTTTGAGGTAATCACACAATCCCAGAATGATTTGGGATGGAAGGGACCTTAAGGGTCCTCTTTTCAAATTTCTTCCCCTTCCACCATCCCAGGTTGCTCCAAGCCCTGTCCAACCTGGCCTTGGACACTTCCAGGGATGGGGCAGCCACAGCTTCTCTGGAAAATCCATTCTGGCCCCCACCACCCTCACAAAGAAGAATTCCTTCCTGGTATCCCATCCATCCCTGCCCTCTGGCATTGGGAAGCCATTCCCCCTCATCCTGGAAAAATGTATAGGGTGGATAGAATGAAATCTGTAAAGGAGGAAATATTTTAGGATGGATTAAAATTTAGGTTAAAGGAATTTGGGGTTTTTAATGGATGGTGTGTCCGTACATGCAGAGCAGAACATTCCTGTACTGGGATGTCTCTGAATTAATCAGCTTTTAAACCCTGAAACCATAAACTTCTTTTGTGTCCTGCGGAATATCCTGCCTCTGACAGCCTGGAAAACAGAAGAGCAGCAATTGGAATTAAAATTTCTCATGTTCTGCTTTGTCCACATGTGCAGGGTCCAGACAAGACACCACCTCCTTGTTAAAGTTCCAACCATGGCTCTTCCTTGGCCTCAAATCCATCCATTATTCCTCCATTTTCTTATGGTATGGAAAGGTTATTAAATTCCTTCTCAATAGTTCAAGGAGATTGGAAAAAATCCTAACGGGCAGTGATTTCCTTAGAGTAAGGAAAGCTGGTGGTGATGTAACATGGAATCTGCAGAGGAGGGAAGGATAATGATGCCAGAAGTAAGGAAAAGGAGAAAATTATCTTTTTTACTGGGTGGAAGTTTGGGAAGGAGCACACATGTGCAGGGGATGCTCTGAAAGTGTCATTGGTTATCCTGGTTTATGCCATGGTTGGATGCTGGGGTGGATCAAGCAGGGATGTTTCTGGTGGCCAAACTGTGGAAACAACTTCAGGCAGAATTTACTGTAAAACAAGAGATTTCATCTTGCCAGAACAACTCGCTCATGTTTGGAGAAGGACTTTTAATGGCTTTTTAAATTTTGAATTTATTTTTCCTCCTATGACATTTTACAGATTTAGCTTTGCCCATCGGGTCTCATTGATCATTCCCAACTGGGGGAATCTCCAAATTTCCATTGGACCAGCAATTCCCTTGATGCACAACTGATGCTGCTTCTATGGATCATGATTTGATTTTTTTTCTGTGAATCTTGATTTTCCTCTTGGCACTCAGGAAAACTTTGGCCCTCCCCACACCGTTTCTGTGCCCTGGCAAGGACCGTGACGTCGGGCCTCAAAGCCAGGGGTGTGGCCTAATTTATTCAATTCTCCCCTCTTTCCTCGGCTTGTTCCTGAGCATTAATTGTGTGGGGACTGGGGCAGGAGCAGCGTGTGCTCCGGAGGCTGCCAAATCCAACGGATCCAGCCGAGTGAAAAAATAAAAAAGGTCGGGTTCAAAAGTCTAAGCGAGAGAGCCGCAGGTTTTCCGATGGCTTTGACATCTCAAAGGGTCTGATGGATGTTTCCTTTGTTTGTTCTGTGACCACGCAAAAGTGCTATAGAAATTCAGGCAAATCCCATGATCTCCTCCCCTTGGCTGATCCGGAGTGAACGTAGCTGGGATTATTTATCCTGGTTTATTATTCCTTGGGCCACATCAAAAGCTCGTCCTTCCCCTCTGACGAGCGCCCTTGACGCTGCTCCGAGACGTGAAATACTCACAATTCATAAACAACTTTCTTCCATCATCCCCTGCAATATACTGTGGGAAAAATAAATTATAAGGAGCCTCGATCCTCCACCCAAAATTCCACCGGGGAGCCCTTGAAACAATTTACTCCTTGCTGCTTAATTTGAAGCCTAACAGCAAAATCTGTCCTGTGGATTCGCAGTGAGTCAGAGCTCGCTGCAGATAAAAGCGGGTGTGGTGGTGGGAGGAGGGAGGGCAGGAAACAGATGTGTCTGTGGGGTTTCTGTCTGGGCAACTGGGTGAGCTCAGGGGCCCTTGATGAGGCTCTGGGAGAGTTCTTTAATTGGTGTAAATTAAGGTTGGATTTACTCAGCAGAGCATCGACTGCTTTTCTGTTTGTATGGATCGGTCAGAATCTGAATCTTGGTGTCTTCAAGGAGCCAAATCCATCTCCATTCGGGCTGTGCCTCCCTAAGTGAAAGCTCACTTTAAATCACTGCACTTATCTCCTTGATTTAATTAAATAATTTAATTAATTTTGCTTTGTGAAGGAAGAGAGATTTAAGGCAAGAGATTAAAAATCCCCACCTGGGAGTTCAGTGGCAGCCAGGTCTCCTTTGCTATACTCAAAGCAGCAAAAAAAAAAAAAAAAAAATCAAAATAAAGAGGCACTTTCTTTCCATAAGGCATCAGCATCGGAAAACGATGGGATAATTGGTTTCCTTTAGGAAGGAGAATATAGAGAGTCTCAGTTCTGCTTCCCCAAATCTCCAGCTCCCCTTTGGAAAAGGTTTCCGTGCATTTTCGGTGATTATCCCATCAGCAGGGAGGACACTGGGAAGCACCTGATGAAGAAACACTGGAAGATCCAAACTAAACAGAAGTGGGAGCAGAGGAGCCAGCTCTGCAGAACATTGGATAACTGCAGCCTTTAATTTTTAAAGGAAAATTTTCCACTTCTTCAGTGAAAGGTCACATCTGGCAAACATTGCGGGAGTGTTAACAATTAGAAAAATGAAATATCTTTGCCTTCAATTTTAGTTGACAAAATAAATACGAGAATTCCATTGATCCTTTTAACAGACCATTGTATTATTCTTTGGGATATAGTGAATTTCCAGCCTATTTCCAATCTGATCCAATTAAAGGGAACGAAACTCGAATGGCAAATCACGAGGCCTTTCCCACTTTGGTTCCAAAAGCCCTCTCATAAATACCTCAAGGAATTGCTTTTATCCTCTGGTGACTCAACAGGATCCCCATAAAACTCAGGAGCCACATTTTAGATGGGATGTTTTCCATGGATGGGCACCAGCGCTGGCTCCTGTAACGGGGGGTTTTTGTAAGGAATTTTTCCCCTTTCCTGGGCTCTATTACCCTGTAAGGCCTTGGACGTGGGGCAGGATGAGATGGGAATCACTTCCTTCACCCTGGAACTGTGGGGTTGTCTTGGCATCACCGTAGGTGGTCCAAAAAGTCCCTTTTTGATGTTGACTCAGGAGAAATAAGATCCAATTTCCTTGGTTGTTCTTGTCCGTGCTCCATCATTTTGGCGGAATTTTTCCAGAGCATCCCAAGCCTTCCCCGAGCTTAGAGAATTGCTCTGATGCTTTGCTAAAAGGAGCTGAGAGGGTGGTTTCTCTCGCTGTGCACCTTGGAGGAGGAAGAAAACTCCACCAAAACCTAAATGCAGCCGTGATCCACCCTCTTCCATCCCAGATTTCCCGGTGTCCTCAGCTGGGTGTCCCCGTTCTGTTGTGGTGATGGAGATGTGGCAGCACAGGAGCAATTTCAGAGCATCCCAGGGTGGTTTGGGTTGGTTTGGGAATTTAGGGATCGTCGTGTTCCACAGGCAGGGACACCTTCCACACCTTCCACCATCCCAGGCTGCTCCAAGCCCTGTCCAGCTGTGGGATCTCAGCAGCTCAGGACTGAGGTGCCGAGTCACCGAGAGCACCCTTGGGGGGCTCGGGAGTCCTGGAATGTTCCAGAAGTGTCTGGTGGCTGCACTTTGATCCTACACAGGAGACGACGCCTGTATGAGGACAGGAGGGTTTCACTGGGGTGAATGGTGAAGGGATTGGTTAATTAGAGAGTGAAACACAGGGTTTAGGATTTCTGTACAGGGGGGTTTAGAGAAGTAAGATGGAGGAATTGGGGCGTGTCCTGTCCTTCTTCTTCTTCTCCTTCTCCTCCATCTTCTGTGGTGATGGTGGCACTTTGGGATTGGTCATTACTAAAAGTACACTGGTCAATAAGGGTGAAAGGTATTGGGGAAAAATGATAAATATTGTACACGTAACTTTGGGTATAAAGATAGGTGACTGTCCGGAGGGCAGGGAGTGTGCTCATGGCTGGCTGCTGAGCAGAGCTCTGTCGGGCAGAGAGAAAATCTTTTAGATAAACAATTAATAAACACCGAGACCGAGAAAAGAACTGAAGCCTCTTCTCGTCCTTTGAAGCGCGGGCTGCCCCAAGGTCACCCCGGGCCTTTCCAGGCCATCCAAACAGCCGAAAACTGGACATCCAGCCTGGCCTTGGACACTTCCAGGGATCCAGGAGCACCCACAGCTTCTCCAGGAAATCCATCCTGGTTTTTCCCCACCCTCCCAGCCAGGAATTCCTTCCCAATATCCCGTCTAAAATTCCCTCTTTTAGTTTAAAGCCATTCCCTCTCATCCTGTCACTCCATTCCTTGCCCACAGCCTCTCTCCCTCTTCCCTGTTGGCTCCTTCAGGTCCTGGAATATCACTGTTAGGTCACCCCAAAGTTGATTTTTTTTTTTCCTCCAGGCTGGAAAAAATTTCCTGTAGCAATGTAAAGAGTTTTAGTCCCCTCTAAAAAAAAGTCTGTTTTGTGAGCAGGATTGATTTCTGATGGAAAAAAGTCCATATTTGATTGCACATTCTCCATTCTGGAATTCTTTCCAGAATGTCTTTAAAATACACTGGTTTTCCATCAACTGTCTTGTTTGTAGCTCTTGAACATAAGGAATTAGAATATCAAGAATCAGATAAAAGTTTTACAGAACTTACAGAAAATAAACATATTTTTAGAAAACATTTAAATTTTTCCCCAAACATGTCACACAGAGTTTCTTTTTATTCTCACAGGTTTTTGATTGATAAATAAACACTGGAGCACTGAGGAAACTTTGGAATCTTCAAAATATCTTTTGGGAAATAATTATCTTGATTTCACTCAACGAGAGCCAATGTTGTTTATTTTTTATGGATTTTTTTTTCTTTATTTGACATTGATTTACTTATGTAGGAATATCCAGAAATACATAAAATAAAGTTAACTGAAAGAACATTTTTGTTTTGATTTATAATGGGGAAAGAGGTGTATGTTGTAAAAAAATAAATAAATGGATAAATAAAAAAAGCTGCAACACACTTTACTCTTTGAAACATTCCCTGAACTTTTTGTAGAGTAACAGCAAGAGGAATGAAAGGAAAATGAGTTTTAAAAAAGTCACTTCAATCTCTACATGAAAGTTCAGCTTCTTGTAGGATCTGCCCAGCTAAACCCGCCCATGGTGTGCAGGTACAGCGTCAATCCCACAATTCTTCCTCCCCTCCAACCTTTCATTTCCATCTGGAATTTCTCCCAGAACATTTTAACTCTTTTTCCTTGATCCTGGAGCAACTCTTTGATTGCTTGCAGCTGACTAAAGCTGAGGACAAGACATGGAATAGCATCAGAGGGAGCTGAACTTGAAGAGGAAAAACCTGGAATGCTGTAACACATCAGGATTATCCCTGAGGGCTTGGGAGCATTTCCATGGCTGAAGGAGTGACGGGCACCAGGGTAGCTCTAGATCCAATGGTTTCAGGAACTCACGTCTTAAGAGAGGAACCCACTTGCCGCGGCAAAAAGTCTAAATATGGACTACACTGGACAAATTCAGACCAGCTTTTTTTGTTTATTAGCACATCAGCCTCAGAACATTGTTAGATGCTAACAGCATGCTGGCCTAAAGGAAAATGTCCCCGAAGGTGGGGTAAAACGGAATGACATAAAACCATCTCAGTTTAGATTTCAACCAATCACACCAAAACAAGACATATTGACAAGCTTTCCATCCAATCTTATGAAACATACGTAAGAGTAGTTAAAACAAAGACTGGTTCATAAAAGACAAAGAACAGAGCTCTATTCACAGTAACCTTCTAAAGATATACATTAAATAAACTTGTTGCCATCCTAAAGCCAAATCTACAGAGTCCTATTGTTACTTGTCATGTCTACTGCTTGGGAAACTTTTCTGCTTGCTTGAGAAACTTTTCTGCTGTAACAGAACTTCAGGCCACATCCTGAGGCCTAAATACTCTTTTTTAACCATTTCCTAAAAACTCTCTAACTTTATAGATTCCCACAAAGGAGCAGTAGGACGAACTCTGTGTCCTGGAGAAAACCCACGGGCCTGCAATCTGGATGGCATTCCAGAGCTTTGCCCAGAGAAATTCGGGATGTGGCATCCCTGGAAGTGTCCAGGGCCGGGTTGGAGGGGGCTTGGAGCAGCCTGGGATAGCGGAAAGTGTCCCTGGCCCATGGAAAGGACAGGGACTGGATGATCCTTTTGGTCCTTCCAACCCAAACCATTCTGGAATTCTGGGATCCGTGCAAGCTAAGAAAGCAGGCTCCCCCAGAAAAAGGAAACGGGCAGGCCCATTTCACCTTCAGTCAAGTAAGAACAAAAATCCAATTGCAGAGTGTCCTGGGGTGACGTTATGATGCTTGTATATCCCCATTCATCTGTTCTGTGCCTTTCAGACCGGCTCTGAAGAGTGGAAGTTTTGTTTGGGTTTCTCTTATCAGGACACAGAGACGAGCGGTACATGAGACTGTTTTTTCACTTCCAGCTTCAGCTTGCTGCTTTTGCTTGCTCTCTTTTTCTGCTCTTGCTTCTGCTCTGCTTTCTGCCTCTGCCTATTAGCTAGTTCTAGCTAACAGCCCACATTGCTTCCTGGACTGTTTCTCCTCTCCTGTTCCTGTGACCATCTGAACCTGCTCCGGACCGGGGAACACCGAAGGTTCGGCTGCAGCGGCTGCCCCAGCGCCGGAGGGACTGAGAACAGAGCAACCACCCCCGACAGAGACTTTCTGATTTTGCCATCTTTCTCAGAGCGGTGTCATCGGGTATTGTTCATTTTGTGTGCTGGGGGGTGCTGTGTCTGTCAAACAAACAGGTTCTTTCCACCTCTCTCCGAGGAATTTTTTCCCGAACCGGTGGCGGGGAGGGGCCGTGTGGGTTTTGCTTTCTGGAGGGGCCTCCTTTGCAGATTCTTTAACAAATTTGCCCGAAACCAGTACGCAGAGTTTGGGGTGATCTCCATTCCCACACCCACATCCCAGAGTCCCCACGCTCCACCCAAGCCATTGGTACCCTCAGAGCAGCCAAACCCCGGCCTCGCTCGGCCTCCTGTGCGTTCCCAAATCCTCTCCTCCTCTGCCAACCCTTCCTTGGCACCCCCATCCCACCAAAACCCTGCTCTATTCCTGAAAACTCCCACCTGCCCCATTTCCAGCCCACCATCCATGCCAAGTTTGGGCCTTTTTGCTCCTCCAGGAAGCAGCCAGGTTTCCATGGAGTCTCCCCATTTTCAGAGATCACTCCCAACCTGTGTCACTAGAGCAGAAATATGTCCCAACAGGACACGAGCAACAGGCACATGCTGAAATTTTCAAGGTAAAAAAGAGAGTAGTTTATTTTTGACCCCAATAGGACACGAGCAACAGGCACAGGCTGAAGTTTTCAAGGTAAAAAAGAGAGTAGTTTATTTCTGACCCCAATAGGACACGAGCAACAGGCACATGCTGAAATGTTCAAGGTAAAAAAGAGGGTAGTTTATTTCTGACCCCAATATTTATAGACGTCCAAAAGTGACCATGGGTTGGAGGATGAAATTGCCACCTCTCCAGCCACACTGGTCAAACCAACAACCCATCAGATTTCTCCTTCTCCAGAAAGGAATGCAAAACAATCATTATTTACGTGAAAAGTGAGCAAGAAACTCCATTACAAAAATGCAAATATCAGAAGGCTTAGAAGAACTTAGAGGAACAGAGCGACACAAATATTCCCATTATTTCATTTGGAAGAGCCAGAAAGTCCAGTTATCTCATTATTTTCCCATTACAATTTCCTGACAGGATTCCCATTCCTTTGATTATCCTACCAACAGAGAATCAGGGAATCCTAAAATGGTTTGGATTGGGAGAGACTTTAAGGATCATCTCCTTCCAACCCCCTGCCATGGACAGGGACATCTTCCACTGCAGGAGTTTATATTATGTTGGAATAAAAGATTTTAAAGCAACAAATCAATTTTAATTAGAGGTTATTCCTTCTTTAAATTAATTATCAACAGAGTTCATTCAATGTGAAAATTTCAGCATATTCCTATTTATAATAAATGGGGGAAAAAGAACATGATGTTTTTCCATCTGATGAGAATGAGACATGAAAATATTTCCTTCTCTGAAGGCATCTCAAAAATCCCCAGATATCCTTAATGAACAGAAAATCCTTATTTGGTTTGAGACAAAGGTGATGTTGCTCTAATTCTAAAGGATTATTTTAAACTGAAAATGTATTTTTAAAACATATTTTTGGAGCTGGAAATAGAAAACCTTCCGTTAACAAGGCTGGAATGAGACATTTATAAAATTAAACTCTTCTATTTATTGAAACAAAAGTCACTGGGATTTAATTACATTATTTTAATTGTATAAAAACTTTGGCCTGGTAATTATATTTCCATATTTTCCAGGCGGGAAGCTGAGATTTCCTACGGAAAGTCTAAGGAGTAGAATTGTCTTAACTCTGTGTCTGAGCAGCACCCAGCACACTCAGAACCTGCCTTTTTATTCAAACTTTGGGGCAAAAATATCCAAGAAAAAAAAAACAAAAAACATGATTATAGGATTTGACTTCACATTTATCCACAAATAAAAGTGTTGAGTGGAAAATAAATTGGGAAATGTCCCTCATCCCTGACTTGGGAATGTTCTGTTGGGTCATTGTTAGACCTTGGACTGAGCACAAGGATCTTGAGATAAGCTGGGATCACAACCAGGTTTGCTCCGGAGCTTCAGGGATATAAAACTAAATTTTATCTGGACAATGTGGCTTTTTTTGGGAAAGAGCTTAGGAATCATCCTTGGAATTCCTCTGCCACTTGTTTTGTTTTCTTTGCTCCAGCTCTTTACGAGATCCTTCCATCCTTGTGGGAGCCCTGAACTTTGCTACTGAATCCATGGAAACATCCGGAGTTCACCCGAACGCTGGGAATGGTGAAGTTATGCGGAAGGACAAGAGAAGGAATTTGTTTGCAATTGGCATTAAAAATAAAATAAAATAAAATAAAATAAAATAAAATAAAATAAAATAAAATAAAATCCTTGGAAATCCAAAGAGGGGATGGGGAGATCACACAATCATGGAATCATGGAATGGGTTGAGCCGGAAGGGACCTTAAGGATCATCCCATTCCACCCCCTGCCATGGGCAGGGACAATTTCCACAATCCCAGGGTGCTCCAAGCCTTGTCCAACCCAGCCTTGGACAATTCCAGGGATCCAGGGGCAGCCACAGCTGCTCTGGGCACCTGTGCCAGGGCCTGCCCACCCTCAGAGCCAGGAATTCCTTCCCAAAATCCCATCCAAACCTGCTCTCTGTCAGTGGGAAGATGCTCCAGTTCAGTCCCACTCTGGGAAACAAGGATTTGGGAACAGTCGGTGTCCGTCTGTCAGTCTGGAGACGCTGCCTGAGAATTGGGTTTGTGGGAATGTTCAGGACAAGGAATCACTGAAGAGAGCAGATAAAAAACCTTCCCATCAAAAAAAAAAAAAAAAAAAAAAGGAATTTAATCCAATTCCTGCTCATTGGTTGTCCAACACAGCCTAAAGAACTCAAACCCAAAGAGAATTTGCAAGGAAATAGGATGGAAAACAAAGCAGACCTTTTATATATATTTTTTTTTCTTTTTTTTAATTTTGATTTATCCACTCCGACTTCCATCAAATCCAAACACCGATTTGGTGATACAGAGCCAGGGAAATCCTCAGGACCTGCTCTGGAGACAATTTTCCCAGCAAATTTTCCAGAACAAAGTGAAAGGTGAAGCTCTGCAGTGGATTTCAGGAACACTCTGCCTTAGTGGTGGGACTTGGTTAAAGGCTGGGCTTGATCTTGGAAGTCTTTTCCCACCTTTATGATCCTTAATTATCTCATCAGATAATTATCTCATCAGAGAATGATGAGATTCTCAATTATCAAAACTCCAAGAGCAAGAACTGGTTGGGTACTTTGAGGAACTGACGTCTTGGCAGATTTTGTCAGGATAAATCACCATTATCAGTAATTTGAGGTTTAAATCTTTCATATCAAGTGTTTCAAACTCCCTGGATGCCTCTACAGGCTCTGAAATCCCAAATCCTCCCCAGATAACTGAGCTCCCATTCGGACAACCTCTGCCTTCAATTAATGGGAAAAAAATAATTTTCCTTCCTTCACTGTCACCGCTAACATTAAAAAACTGTTTGCATCTCTTGGTAAAATTTTATATAACATTTTAAAGGTCACAGTTTGTCGGTGGACGCCTTTTGTATAAAATATGACTTTGTGTTGGCAGCTCTGTCCTGAGAAACGTTACAGTTTTCCTGTAACTCCACTAAGGAGCAGGAAGGACATTAGGGCTGGATCCTGCTTTGGATTTCAAACTAATAATCCCCATCCCACTTTTTTGCAAAGCCTGTGACTCGTTTCACTCAGCTGATTGACAAATTCACCTTTTCAAGTGCTCTGCAATTTCATTTTCTTCCAGGATACAAACCCTGATGATTTATTCTCGCTTCGAAAAATGGGAGGTCAAGACTTTCCCATCATAAGGAGAATTTTGCTGTTCAAACACAGCAATTGAAGAACCCCAGATTATTCCAGAGCCAAATAATTCTGTTTTCCTGGAGGTTTTATACTCCTTGTTCCTGAATTCATTCAGGCCTGGTGATGGGTTTTGAAGCATTTTCCACGGAGATTTACTGGGAAGAGTTTGAGATTAAAAAGGGGGAATAATAAAAGATATTTGTCCATAAATATGGGAAGTGATGAACCAGAGTGAAATCCCAACAGGAGCAGCGATGTCCTGGAACAAAGGAGTGTCAGATGAGCAGCTGGAAAAGTTCTGCTAAAAGAAAAGGCAAAAAATCAAAGCTGAGCCATCCTAAATATTAAAGAGGAAAAACATCAGTTGCATTCAAACAAATTACAGAAAACTTTTCCAATTATCAATTATTAGAAGAGGTTCTGTTAACAGGGACAGGGATCTGTAAAATCCATGACTTCTGTAAGAAAATCCAATTTTAGGAGCAGCAGTGAACAAACACAGACGAGAATTAACAAACAGAATTACAATTTTCCAGAAACCTGAGAATTCACTTAGATTTTCCTCTGATTTCCAAGCCCAAGGCGCCCTTCCTCACCACACAACCCCAATATTATGGAATCCTTGGAAGGGATTATCAGCCCAAAGCCTTGCTTAGAGCAGGTTGTTCAAGGCCATGTCCAGTTGGGTTTTGATCTCTCCAGGGATGGAGACTCCACAACCTCTCTGGACAGTCTGGCCCAGTGCCCAAACACCTTCCCAGAAAAGAAAATAAAGCAATTCCAAAAATCAGATGGAATTCTGTGTTATTCAAAAAAAAAAAAAAAAATTCCAAATTCAGATGGAATTCTGTGTTTCCCAGAAAAAAAAAAAAATTCCAAATTTGGATGGAATTCTGTGTTTTGGTTTGCGCCTCTTACCCTCTCACTGCTCACAACAGAATAAAATTTGACTCCAGGTCCTTTATTCCTTCTTTATAATTAATTTTTCCCACTGATAAGAACCTCCTGAGCTTTCCCTTCTGCAGGGTGAATTCCCAGTTTTTCCAGCTTCTTCTCACATGACAGATGCTCCCTGAATCATTTTTGGGGCCCTTTGCTGGATTTGCTCCAACTTGTCCATGTTTCTCCTGGGCTGGGGAGCTCCAGATTTGTCCTCCCCACCGCTATTATCAATTTTAGGGAATTAAATTGGAATTAATTGACAAAATATTGGCTCAGTGCTCATCACTTTTCAAACAGAGCTGCCAAAGAAACACAGGAAAACGGGATGAGGAAGATGGAATAAGGTCACCAACACCAAATAACTTCTCTGGGAAGCTGTTGAGTTTTTATCTTGTTTTCTGCCAAGGTTGGGATTAAATGTGTGAGATGGAATTTCTTGTTGGCACTCAGGTGTTTATCAGTTCTTATCTCTGTCACACTCTCACAAACCTTGAGCTCTTCACTCCAAAAAACTAAAACTGGAGCCCCATCTCTCTCTCTGCAAGGCCTTGGAAGGATCAACTGTCCAATTAAGGAATGACACTGAAATTATTTTTACTTTTAACCCAATAACCAACCACCTGTGGCTGCAATGGGGACTTTTTATCCAATTACACAAAACCACCCAAACCCAGGGAGAAGAAGGAGAAGGAGAAGGAGAAGGAGAAGGAGAAGGAGAAGGAGAAGGAGAAGGAGAAGGAGAAGGAGAAGGAGAAGGAGAAGGAGAAGGAGAAGGAGAAGGAGAAGGAGGAGGAGAAGGAGAAGGAGGAGAAGGAGGAGGAGAAGGAGGAGGAGAAGGAGAAGGAGGAGAAGGAGGAGGAGGAGAAGGAGGAGGAGGAGGAGGAGGAGAAGGAGGAGGAGGAGGAGGAGGAGGAGGAGAAGGAGGAGGAGGAGGAGGAGGAGAAGGAGGAGGAGGAGGAGGAGGAGGAGGAGAAGGAGGAGGAGGAGGAGGAGGAGGAGGAGGAGGAGGAGGAGGAGGAGGAGGAGGAGGAGAAGGAGAAGAAGGAGAAGAAGAAGAAGAAGAAGAAGAAGAAGAAGGAGAATTGTCATTAAGGGTACCAATCAGCCATCTTGAATTTGGTTTCTCCTGCCATTTGAAATTTCCTGAGGACATTTGGGATGAGCAGATACAATCCAGGAGAACCTTCAGGCAGTCCAGGTGGGACAGAGAAAGGTTTGGGAGGACATCCTCATGGAAATTAAATATCCGTGTTCAAACATTGGTTCACGTCAGACAGTTCCTAATCCACATAAATTAATGAGATTAATTTTTAGTCAAATAACCCGTCAAACCACATCCCATGTATCTATTAATGGAAATTTGGGATTTTTTCTACAGACAACAGAGACCACATTGAGATTTTATGATGCAGAACTGCAAATGCACAGATCCCTTCAGCATATTCCTGCTTGTTTGGTGGTTTGGGAGACACAGGACCAGGAATTTCAGGGGTCTGTCAGTGCTGGTTTCTCCTGGATTAAAAAAAAATCCTAATTCTGGGAGGGGATCATATAAAACAGGCAGAAAACCCAACAGCAACATCCATCTCTCCTCAACTGTTCCTCCACATGGAAAAGTTGTGTTTAATTGGATTCAGGAGGACTGGCTGGAGGAAGTTCAGATGGGATTCATCCCAGTTAATTATACTCTCCCTGCCTTTTTGGGAAGCTTAAAAGGTCAGTTAAATATCAAAGCATTCTGTTCCCTCTGTCATTTCCAGGTTTAATTCCTCCACTTGAACAGGATTCAGGATCTCTGCACAAATCCAGAGGACAGTGAGACAACAAGACAATCCCAAAATGAATCAATTGTGTCCAAAAAATTTACACAGTGTGTAGATCATTTTTAAAAGCGTTATATAGGAAAATAAGAGGGGTTTTATCCTCAATTTTTAGGTAAGAGAGAGATGTAAGAAGCTGATTTTATGATTTTCCAGAGTTCTAGGAGACTCCATAGAAGATCCATCAAAACCTCTGGAGGCTTTGGAAGACGTGGCAACTTCGTTTTTTTCCCGCTCCACGTGGTCAAGTTCCATTTTTTTGGGTTTTTTTTAATGGAAAATAAACGTTTCCAGCACGCAGCTGATTTCAGCCACTCGGAGGGTTTTCAGCCTGAGCAGATCCTGCTGCAAAAAAAATAAAAATAAAAATAAAAAATAAAAGGGGCTCCAGGGAGGGTTGTGGGTTTAATCATCATTACTTTCCCTGCCTCTCTCATCTTTCCTCACCAGCCCTAATCTGCGCTGCTGCATCTGCAGATAAGAGTCAGCAGAATCCCTGGGATTGAAGGATCGTCTGAGGGAGGAATTCTTGCCTTTGAAAGCCTGGGAAGGGGTCCCCTGGGGGCGTCATTAAGCCGCAGGAAAAAGCAGATGCAAGCTCAGATTATCTGTTGGTGACAGCCTAAATAAAACACAGTAATTGGCAGGGCAGGGGGGACAGGCAGCGGCTGCTGTGCTGCTGGATCCGGGTGAGGAATGGCTGGGGGAAAACAGGGATTTTCCTGTGAAAAAAAAAATTATGGGAGTTTCACTTCTGTGCATAGGGAATGAGTGTGACATCCTCCTTTCCTTCTGCAAACAAGGATGGTGACAGCAAAAAGAGAAAATATCGGCTTTGTGTTCACTTTCTGCCTAAAGATTTTCCTGAACTTTTTCCTGAATTTTCCACTAAACTTTATTTCAGTGCTTGGCACCTGGGAAGAAGCTTTATCTCCAGAGTTTTTTCAGCAGTGAATATTTCTCTGAAGCCTCCCTTGCAATCCCTGACAATTTTAATCCTACTTGTGATGGAATCACAGAATGGTTTGGGTTGGGAAAGGACCTTAAAGGTGAATTCCCCCCCCTGTCATGGCAGGGATCTCCCACTGTCCAGGTTGCCCAAACCCTGTCCAGCCTGGCCTTGGGCACTTCCAGAATTTGGGGGCAGCCACAACTTCCTTGGGAATTCTATTCCAGGGCGTCTCCACCTTCAGAACCAGGAATTCCTTCCCAATATCACAGAATCACAGAATGACAGAAATTCTAGGTTGGAAGAGACCTTTAGGATCATCGAGTCCAACCCATGTTCTAACACCTCAACTAGATCATGGCACCAAGTGCCACATCCAGTCTTTTTTTAAACACATCCAGGGATGGTGACTCCACCACCTCCCTGGGTAGATGATTCCAGTATTTGACCACTCTTTCTGTTAAGTACTTCCTCCTTAATTCTAGCCTTAATTCTAGATGGATATCCCATCCATCCCTGCTCTCCTTCACCTTAAGGCCATTCCTCCTTTCCTATCTCTCCAAATTCTCCTTCCATCCTTACAGGAATCCCACTTTTTATGGGAAGCAGAAGCATTGCTGTCACTGTGTCTCTGTCACACCAGGACAAAAGCTGGAGAGTAAAACCATCCAAGAAACCAAGCAAAATTCCTAAAAATATTGGTGCCCTGCTAATCTGACCCTGAGGAAGCGCCCAGGCCAGAACATCCTTGCCCTCTCCATTGGTGCTCCAGGCTAACCCAGGCAGTTGGAGCTGCTGGTTTGTTGAGTTGGGAATTTTGCAGGATGTCTGATTTCTAGGAATGGGCATTGTGGATGAGGCTTGTTTGTTTTGGCTCTGTTTCCATGGGGATAAACAGAAGTGGAGTGATTAATTTCCATTCTGTTGCCATGGTTATTAATAATAATGAGGTGATTATTACTGCACTGTAAACCTGACAGCGATTCCAACGCTGCCATAAAAAAATGAGAGAGGGAGAGAGAGGGGGGAAAAAAAGCAACAATGAAAGAGCTGGAGCTGATCCTGAGCCCGGGAAAATCAGCACTCACACGTTGCCTTCGATGAGAGGCAGTGAAATAAAAGATGTGTTCTTGGAGAGCCTGGACTTGCAGACAGAGCAATATTAATAAAACAAGTGATAGATGAGAAGCCCTCACTGACTTCAGCAGATTTGCACCCGCTGAGATTTGACGAGGCCGGAGATCTGCCAGTGCAAAAGTCCCACCTGGTTCACACATCCAATGGAAAATCGGGATGTGCTCAGTGCTCCCAGCATCGGGCTCTATCTCATTATTTTCATTACAAAAAGCGCTGGTGCTGCGTGGGGGCGATGAGTAGAGGCGAGTAAAAATATAATTAAAAAAACAAGCAGCAGCTCTTCCCCCTGGGTGAGTAATAAGCAACTCCCACATTCCTGGTACCTGCTCAGCTGGCTCTGCCTCCCAGCTCCAAGTGATTTGTATTCCTCCTGGAGACATTGCCATGGTGTTGGAACAACAAGTAACACTCCGTCCATCAGATTGTCCCCGCGGGTGAGATCACATTCGGCCAGGATTCCGCGCTCGGAGCCGCGATGGTTTGCAGACTTCCGTCCTTCCCAGTCCCTGGAAGGGTGAGGAAAGCTCAGGATTGGCAAATCCCAGCCAGTGGGCAGAGTTGTTGTTGTTATTTTACGGCTGACTGGGACTCGGCATCAGCCTTTTCACACAAGGCTTGGAAGGACAGGAGCAGGATGAGAAAGTGACTGCTGGCATTCCTCTCCCCAAAGCCACAGCCTGAGCTGTGAGTTCTCCACGTTTCCTCGTCCAAACCAGGGGAAATTGTTTTGTGTGTTTGGTTCTTCCTTCCCCCTGTGTCTCATTTTGGTTTGGGAGTGCAGCACCAACCTTCCCATCCTATCATTTGCTGTCAGAACCCAGCACATCCCTCTGGCTGTCCTGGAATGCCCAGACCCCTGCCAGGGGGCTCAGAGACCCTGGCACAGAGCCCAAAACACCTGTGGGTTTGATTGTGACCCGTGGAGCAAATTACCAACCTTGTATGAAGAACAGCAAGCCACAGCAGTTTAGGTAGAATAATAGTGAAGTTATCATGGGGTGGAAAAGTAGATTTTGGGGTTTTTTGGTATGCAGGTTCAGGGGGGGAAAAGGAGGAATCTGGGCATGTCCAGCCTTTCTCCTTCTTCTTCTTCTTGGCCTCCATCTTCTGCTGTGATGGTGGCACTCACAGATTGGTTTAGAGTAGAAGCTCACTGTCTATTTTTATATGCAATTTTTCCACAAATTGTGCCATTGCCTATTAATGTTCTGCTGTGATTCTTGGCAAAAAACATGTCCCTATATTGTCATTATTATGTCTAACATAGGTGATGGGTATTGGAAAGTAATTGTAAATATTGTACATGTGGTTTTTAGTATAAAGACATAACACTGCCCTGGGGCAGGCAGAGTGCCTGGGACTGTCCTGCTGGATGGACCTTGGCAGGGCAGGAGAAAATTTTTTATAGATAAGATACAATAAACAACCTTGAGACCGAGAAATGAAGAGCTCTGACTCCTTCTTCAAGTGCCAGGCTGGGAAAAGAGACTTTCCAATTTTTCTCGGGGTCACTCTGACAAGCTAGACATCCTGAAAATTTGCCATCCTTTATCAGGATGCCACCTTTGGCAAAATAAAATCCCCAGCCCAGCTGCTTCCCAGATTCCCTTGTGTGCTGAGGTGGCTTCAAGGGGAGCAGGACAGCAGAGCAGCACTGGCTGTCAAACTCTGCCACAGAGCCAAGGTGAAACATAAAAACTCTTGGCTGTGGAGAGATTTCAAAGCAAAATGGGGTCAAGAAAATCTCAAGAAAATCCTGTGAAGGGTTTTCCGCTACAAACAGGAATCCCTGTTCTCAGAAAATCCCAGAATGGGTTGGGACTGATAGGGAAGATGTGTGCTGGTGTCTTCACAACTCCCCGGGTCGGATTTTCCACAGGGAAAGGAAGAGGGAAACGTGCAGCCAGGAGTTTGGGATAAAAGGAGGGAGTTTGGGATAAAAGGAGGGAGTTTGGGATAAAAGGAGGCTGCACCCTCCTGTATGGAAAATCCCACTGGGAAACCCAATGTCCATAAAGGAGAAAGAAGAATCCTGCAATTTTATTCAGACAAAGAGAGAGAGGCCACTGGGGCACATCCCCACGGGGCTTTCTCTCTCGAGGTTTTGTAAACAGGCAGATTAAAGGTAAAACAGATTTAAAAGGTGTTTATAGTAATACTTAGAGAGGGATCATCACTTGTCAAGATGGACCTGAGACTTGGAAAGTGCGGAAAATAAATTCCAGAATCATAAAAGAGCTTTGGTTGGAAGGGAGCTGGCGAATCACCTCATCTGCAGTGGCAGGGCAGCGGCCTGGACCAAATTTCTGGATCATTTGGCCACTGGACCAAATTTCTCAGGGAGAGCAAAAGAAATTAGGTTTTAAATCATAAACAACAACGCTGAGATTAAATCCTCAGGAAGATGAAATAAAATGCAGGAATATTTCCAAAAGCTGTGTGATTTCTGCCTGCTCCCAGTGCAAAGCACCTCTCAGGACACTCCTCATACACACACATTGCACCACACTTACACACTCTTGTAACAACAACCCCCTTTGGCTGGGAGCACATGGAAAAGGGAGAAACTCCCAGAGTGTTTTGTCTAAAAGAGAAGAAAAGGGAAAAAAAAATAAAAATCTCAAGCCCAAATTCTGCAGCAATTCTGAGCGATGCAGCTCAATCCTCCCTCTGGCTGGGGATGGGGGGGAAGAGAGAAAAGGAGGAGGGGGCAAAACAAGTTCGTGGTTAGATGGGAGCACAGGGAAAAAGGAGAAACTCCCAGAGTGTTTCATCTGAAGGAGAAGAAAAGGGGAAAATAATCTCAAGTTCTGGAGAAATTCTGAGCGATGCAGCTCAATCCTCCCTCTGGCTGGGGATGGGGGAAGAGAGAGAAAAGGAGGAGGGGGCAAAACAAGTTCGTGGTTAGGTGGGAGCTCCCACCCATTTCCTTTCCTTGCCCTTCCCAGACACGTCAGAGCCGGCAGCCAAGACAAATCCAAGCCTCCCGACGGACGGACGGACAGACAGACGGACAGCACCGCTCACCGGGAGCCAGCCCAGCCCGGCAGCGGGGAGGGGGAAAACATGGCCAAGGGGGCAGTGCCCTCTGCTGCCAGAGCACCGGCGTGGGTGTGGAGGATGTCGGGGAGAAAAGTGAGGGGTGGGGGCTCTGGGAATGCGTGGGTAAAGAGCCAGAGAGGGGAATTTGAGTGCGGTTCGTGGGAGGGCAGCAGGGGTCACCTGAGGGCTTGGACTGCAGAGGTGAAGGGGATCTGATGGTGTCCCATTCCCTCTGATACACCTCAGGTTTAACTTTTATATTTTCAGATTCTGTGCTGCTTTAGTGTGTGGGTCTGAGCTCCACATCAGGGCATGGTGAGCTCTGTGCACAGAGCAGGGAGACAAAACAATTCCTGCTCCAGCTGGGCACCAAGGACAAATGATCCAAATCTCAGCCCAGGAGCACAAACCCCGTGGGCTGCAGAGAGAAAAACAAGCAGGGTGGGACTGCCTGGGCTAAAGCTGGAATGGGACAATGAACTGCAAGGTGCAAATGGAGCAGAACTGATCCCAGGGAGAGAGCCCGGGAGCGCTCGTGCATTTTGGGGCCATTTTGGGTCATCTTGGGTGCAGCCCTGGCTGGGCTCTGGTGCTGCCCAAGGTGCATCCATGGAGGAGATCCTTTGGATAAATCCCTGCTTTATTCTATAATTTCATCAAGTCTCTGTTCTAGGTCAGCCTGCACAAGGCATCACCTCACTGCTCTGCTCCCATGAGTTTCCATGAGGTGCAGTGGACCCCATGGTGTCCAGCTCTGGTTGGACACTGCTCTGTTCCCATGAGCTTCCATGAGCTGGGATCCTTGTCCATCCTTGGATTCCTTGAGCTGGAGTCCTTGGAGCTGGGATCTCCTCAATGGGCAGTTCCCAGAGCTGTGTTTTGATGCCAAAGGTGGTGGCACAACCAAAGCCTCTGGATGGGATCCCTGCCCTCCACGGGATGCTGTGGACCAGAGCTGGAGCTGGGCAGGGACCACAGCAGCTCCACAGGGAACAGAGGGCAAGTGAGAGGGGTGTGGGAGGAAGCTGCACCTGTTCAACCCCTCCCAAAAAAATATCTCCATGATACCTTGTGAAGGCTGACCTAGAACAGAGACTAGACAGAGTTAAAGTAGGGATTTATAAGAAGGCCTTGGGCTAAATCCAATAGATTTAGATTTTGAATCTAAAAATTCATAATTTTGACATTATCTCCATCACAAATGCTTTGCAGCTGTAGCTCTTAGTTTTCCACTCTTTTACTCTCCTATCTTTCTACTGTCCCTCTTCTTCCTCTCTTGATCCCATCCAGTCCCCAAAACAAAAGGTTTTTGTGTCTTGCTCACACCTGTCCAGGTGGGATAAAAGGAATCCAAGAATTGCCATTCTTCCTCCTGATTTTCTTCTCCTCCATGCCATGTTTTCCATGAAATCAGAACTGGTGTCCCACACCCAGAAGATGCAAAATAGAAGAAAAGGATCCGTTGGATGCTGTGGAAATTGGGGGTTGCAGCACAGGGTAAGAACCAGGATTCCCATTTCCAAGGCAAAGCGGGAATTTCAGGGGACACCTGCTTTGTTCTGACGTGAAGTGTGAGCAAAGCCAAGGAATTCCAGATTTTCAGCCTCTCCATCAAAATCAACGCGAAGGAAACTGAATCAGGAACTTTGGGAATTGCAGGAACTGCAGCCAGGGTTTGTGTTCACACCTACACCTGCGGTTCATGAGCCCTGTGGGATGGGTTTCGTGCAGATTGGAAAATCAGGAATGACATAAAGCCCTCATCACACTTCTTCTGACTCATGGATATCAACACATCCATGCTGGGTGAGGGGCCAGGGAATGGGATTCTCCACTTCTGGTGTGCTTTTCATGGCATCTCCACTGCAGGCCGTGTGGGGAGGAAAGGATTGTAAGATTTAATGGAAAACTCATGGATTGGGATGTGGAAAGGAGAGGGGTGAGGTGTCTCCTGCTCCAGAGGCACTCCCGGCCTCTCTGGGATCCAGGCAGCACTCACAGCTCTTTGGAAGGTTATGGATGAAGGAATGTGAGAGCATCCACGTGCTCAAATAAAGTCCAAATGAGACAAGAGTTGGACTTGCATGGTCCTTGTGGGTCCCTTCCAGCTCCAGATATTCCATGATTTCAAGATTAAAACAATGAGAGATGTGGGAGTCCCACTAAAAGTCTCTGATTTATTGCCTAAGGTTAAGAATCATTTTCACCACAAGGTTCCAACTTCAGGGGTCAGAAGAAGTCCAGGGATCTTTTTTCTTGTGTGAAATTTTCCACTAATTTTGAGGAGGGGCTGACCTGAGCCTGAGGTCACCCAAAATATTTCTCTTTCTTTCAGTCTCCTCTTGAGTGTGTGTCACTGCTTGGAAAAGGTTTGTGCAGGACCTCATCCATGCAATGACCTCGTGATATCCTGGGATCACCTGGGGGAGGCTGGGTTGGTGCCTTGTGCAGGTTGACCTAGAACAGACTGGACAGAGCTAAAGAATAAAGCAGGGATTTATTAAAACCCTCCAGGGATGCACCTTGGGCAGCACCAGAGCCCAGCCAGGGCTGCACCCAAGATGAACCAAAATGGCCCCAAAATGCACGAGCGCTCCCGGGCTCTCTCCCTGGGATCAGCTCTGCTCCATTTGCACCTTGCAGTTCATTGTCCCATCCCAGCTTTAGCCCAGGCAGTCCCACCCTGCTTGTTTTTCTCTCTGCAGCCCACGGGGTTTGTGCTCCTGGGCTGAGATTTGGATCATTTGTCCTTGGTGCCCAGCTGGAGCAGGAATTGTTTTGTCTCCCTGCTCTGTGCACAGAGCTCACCATGCCCTGATGTGAAGCTCAGACCCACACACTAAAACAGCACAGAATCTGAAAATATAAAAGCCAAAACCTAAAATCACCTAAAATTCCTTATCAAATTCACCTCACCTTCATTTGGGGAGCACAAATCCTCTGTTTCAGGGTTTGTGCTCTCAGGCCAGTGCTGAGGGTGAGCGAGGCATCGAGGCTGTTGGAGTTTTAGGTCACGGCCTCCAAGCCAGACACCTCAGAGAAGCCAAAATGTGGAACTGGAGAAGCCAAGGAATGATTCAGAACAAGTGCAAGACGAGAGAGTGGGAAGCCACAGCGTCTCCTGTGCATGTCCAAACAGGGCAGGGATCCCACAAGGCAAAAACAGAGTCAGGTGGGCCGGGAAGAGGCACAGAAAAGGCGTCAGAGGCGGGTGAGAACAAGCCACGGAAACGTGGCCGCAGCCAAGCTGCGCTTGGAGCAGCCAAAAGCAACGGAGAGGCTCCTTCTGATCCCAGAGGGGTGGGGAAACCACAGCTTTGGGTTTCTGCTGCTGTCCAGAGCCTCCTGGGGCCTGGACTGTGGGCAGCTGCAACCACAGAGGTCAAGAGGAGGAGGAGGAAGGTGAGGGTGGGAAATGGATCAGGTGGAATCTTCCCCTGGATCCCTGGAATTGTCCAAGGCCAGGCTGGAGGGGCTGGGAGACCCTGGGATGGTGGAAGGTGTTTCTGCTCCTGGCAAGGATTGGAACAAGATAATTTTCAAGGTTCCTTCCAACCAATCCCACTCTGGGATTCTGGAGGAAATCTTCAGGGCCGTGATATAACTTTAACTTCATCAGGTAGCTGCTAATCTCAACCATTAATTAATGCCAAACATTAAATGATTAAAGCCAAATCTCAAACAATAATTAATTAAATCCTCAGCACCTGAAATGATGACTTTCCTTTTCCTTTGGGAAAAAACATCCATTAACAAGAGCAGAAAAACAGATTTTCAATCATCTTTCCCAAATGCTCAAAAATAAGAAAAAAAAAAAGAAAAAAAAAAGAAAAAAACAAATGCATGATTCCCCAAAAATATTAAATAAACTAAACAAAAAAAAATCTTAATAATTACTTTATAACTATAATATAATATAATATAATATAATATAATATAATATAATATAAGTAATATTATTAAATAAAGCTGCTACAGATTTTATTATAAAAAAGGAATAATGAAATCTGAGACTTCCGTCCTTATTTATGGAGGAAGGGATGATGCAATAAGTTGATAAAACACTTTTGCCAATCTTCGCAATATTTGATATTTTTCTTGCAGTTTCAGCTTGAAGGAATTAGTCATTATATGGGGAAATGAGCTCTTTTAAAACAAAACAAAAAACAAACCAATTTTCAACATTTTTTTTAGCTTTCATAGTGTTCAAACAAATCCTGAGGAAGTCGACTTTAAAAGAAAAATAAATAACATCCTGTTCAATGAATTTTTAAATCAGAATTTAAGGTCTTCCGCTGTCTTTTATATATCTTGTTTCTCTCAGTTTTTCTCTGCTTCCTGAGAGGATTAATCACTTAAAATGCTATTATTCATTAACACCACTTTGAAAAGATTTATTCTATTTTAATACTTGTTAATGAAGACGAAATTAAATTTGTTTGGAATATCGTCATCAAAACAGGATCTCAGACATTTATAACATAGGCATTAAAAAATAAAATCAAGAATTATTTTCATTAAATTTCTTTTCCCTGCCTTTCTTAAGCACAGAATCTGTGGAGAGCCTAAACTGTCTTTAGAGGCACAGAAATTAAAGATTTGTTAAATTCCAAGATAGGAAATGGAATTGAGGATGCCACTCACTTTATTTTAGGATGATTGAATAAAAGTAGGATGGTATCCCATTGCAGAATGTGCATTTGCCTACTGATGCCTTCAGAAGGCTGATCTAGAACAGAGACTGGACAGAGCTAAAGAATAAAGCAGGGATTTATCCAAAGGATCTCCTCCATGGATGCACCTTGGGCAGCACCAGAGCCCAGCCAGGGCTGCACCCAAGATGAACCAAAATGGCCCCAAAATGCACGAGCGCTCCCGGGCTCTCTCCCTGGGATCAGCTCTGCTCCATTTGCACCTTGCAGTTCATTGTCCCATCCCAGCTTTAGCCCAGGCACTCCCACCCTGCTTGTTTTTCTCTCTGCAGCCCACGGGGTTTGTGCTCTGGGCTGAGATTTGGATCATTTGCCCTTTATAGTAAAAAGGCACCATTTATAAAAAAAATTCCTTCAGGATCCTCAATGAAGGAATGATTGGCATCTGACTCCAAGGCTTCAGAATGCTGAACACTCAATTATTAGAACTATATTATATTACATTACAACTATATTAAAGAGCGCTACTACACCATACTATATCATACTTATTACTACAATACTAAAGAAAAGTCGTGACTGTCTCCTGACAGTCAGGATACAGCTTTGTGTGACTGATTAAGGAAACAAAACAATCTTCAGTGGAACCTAATTATCAAATTCTTTCAGGTAAATAATCTTCTACATGTTCACAAACACAAGAGTAATAAATAAGAATTGTTTCAATTATTCTTTTTAATTATTATTTTCTCTACTTTTCTTATAGCTTCTCTCTGTTCAGAGGGCACATGAACACCACAGTCCTTGGTGCCCAGCTGGAGCAGGAATTGTTTTGTCTCCCTGCTCTGTGCACAGAGCTCACCATGCCCTGATGTGGAGCTCAGACCCACACACTAAAGCAGCACAGAACCTGAAAATATAAAACCCAAAACCTGAGGCATCCCTACGTTCATGATAAACAGGGCCTGAAGTGATTATTGGGGCTTTGGTGGAGCTCCCAGCACTGCAGGCAGCTGGGGTGACATTCCTGCCATCACCAGAGAGAAATTCCCACCCCTAAGCTGCAGATAGAAGGGTCCTGTTGGAATGACCCCAGCCATGATCCCAGAACTGGAGCCAGGCTGGGAGAGCTGGGAATGTTCCCCTGGGGAGGAGAAGCTTTGGGGTGAGCTCAGTGTGACCTTCCAGGGCCTGCAGGGGCTCCAGGAGAGCTGGAGAGGGACTGGGGACAGGGATGGAGGGACAGGACACAGGGAATGGCTCCCAGTGCCAGAGGGCAGGGATGGGTGGGAGATTGGGAATTGGGAATTCCTGGCTGGGATGGAATTCCCAGAGCAGCTGGGGCTGCTCCTGGATCCCTGGCAGTGCCCAAGGCCAGGCTGAATGGGGCTTGGAGCAACGTGGGACAATGGAAGATGTCCCTGCCCATCCTGGGGTGGCACTGGATGATCTTGAACGTCCCCTCCAACCCAAGTCCTCCCAGGATTCTGTGATTCCTGTCACATCCATAACCTGCTCACTTTTCCCGGCACCTCACCGACATCACATCCCTTGGAAGAAACCCCCACCAACCCCAAGGGTTGAAGAGGGCATTTCCATCCTCCCATTTCCCTAATCCCTGTCTCTGCATGGTCTGCAAGCAGTAGGAGAAGGGGAATGCGGCCTGGAGAGGCGGGAGCCATGGACGCCTCGTGTTGGACGGAGGACAGGAACCAGCCACGCTCGTTAGCCCTTAAATTAGCAAAGCGCTGCCAAGGTAACGGCTCTCTCCACAATATTGTTGTCCTGACTAAACAACTTTCCCTAAGCTCCGTTGAAATAATCTGTTTTTTCACCTGCAGGAGTGAAACATTCGAGCCGACATTCCAAGACGGATCTGGTTAAGGCCGTAAAAATTTTGTGGTAACCTATATATTATTTTTATGCATACGCTTAACGCGATGTGTTTTATGAACGTGCTAAAGCGCAATAAATCACCTAAAACGTGGTGTAAAACACTTCGGGCTCTTAGCAGAGTATCAGATGCTCGCACATATTCCACACAACCGTGGGCTGGTGCAGACGCAGGAGGGTAGGGACATGTCATCTCCTGGGAATGGCAGGAAGATGGGAATGTGGCTTCTCTGCTGCCTGGGAGGTCGGGAGAGCAGCCCCCGGCTCTGTGATGGATCAGCAGCCAAAATGAAGACAAAATGTGCGGAAGAACGGCGCAGCTCCAGCCCTTACCGGGTGTAATCCCAACAACTGGAGTTTCGCGGGAATTATGTTGCTAAAGAGAGGAGTTCTGCCTCTTCTGGTGGATAAAAAACGCGCTGAATTCCTGGTTTTTTGCAGAAGCCCAATGGGAGAAGTCCAAATGAAAGCTGAACCCCTCAGCTGGCTCTGCTGAGGATCCAGAGTGGATGAGGCCTGGATGAACCTGCTGTTCCCAGTTCCCTTGGATGCATGGATCTGGGATTAGAGCACAATTCCATACCATGTGTTTGAGATTTTTTCATGGATGGCCTAGAAGGCAGCTGTGAGGGACAGGTTCTCACAGTCTGCTTCTGTGAACAGCAGAGGTTCTCAGGTTATTTTTAATTACAGGTAAAAGTGACAAGCATGAAGGCCTTGAGAGCCTTGCACAGCAGAGTTCTCAGGCAGCTTTCTCATAACAAGTGGATGTTCTATCTTTGGCTGTTTTGGGAAAGCAAGAATAATTTTGAGAACCCAAATCTTGGTATTGGAAACATAAGGAGGGGTTGGTGTGTTATCTCTGACCTATTGTGAGCTCAGATTTTGCAATATGCATGAACTTGATTAACACTGTTATAAAAGGTGCCTGATTGATGAATAAAGTGGAGTCGATGGCTGACCAATGCAAGGTGGGTCGTCTCCAACTTCAATACCATGTCCTTCATTTTTACAACTCCAGCAAGTATGGCCTGAGTTTAGATGCTTAAGTCAGGCTGGAAAAGCATCCAAAACCTTTTCATGTTAAGGGATTGGAAAAATCTGGAGATGAAGGTGCTTCAGAATTTTTCATATCCTGTTCATCATCTCCCAAGTCGTGTTGGAAAAGCTGGCATGAAAGAAAATTCTCTGTTTTACTTAATTTCTTTAATTAAATGTGGTCACAATGATCCTTTTTGCTTATAACACTTACAAAATATCAGAAATTAGCTCAAAAGAGGGACTTGTCACAGAAATTTGTGCAAAGATTTGATATCATCGGTCTGCAGATTTGATATCCTGCTCCAGTGATCATCAATGAAGGACATGGTGGGAATCTGGGAATGTTGGGGTTGTCCTGTGCAGGGCCAGAATTGGATTCAGTGATCCTTGTGGCTCCCTTCTAACTCAGGATATTCCATGATTCAAGATCCTAAAGCTTTAAATGTGTAAAAAATCAGGTGGATTTCAAAAAAAAAAAAAAGGTGCTCTGAGCAGAGAAGGGATAAAGAAGTGAGTGTTTAATTTAACATTTTTATTTCTTTTTGACTGACTGGCATCAGGGAGCCCTTCCTGAGGTGATTTCAGTTGTCCAGGAACTCCCAATCCCTACACCCTGGAGTTTAGGATAAGGCAGCTCCAAGAGAAGCATCAGATGGGTGAGGTGGCAGGAGAGCTGGAAATATCCCAAAAAGTTTCACATCCTGCCAGTGCTCCACCAAAACCAACACATTTCCCCAGAGCACTTCACTCTCCTCGAGGTGAGGAAGTGTTTTCCCATGGAAAAATATTCCATGTGACCAGATCCCATTAAAGGTCACTTCAGGCCCCAGTAAAATTAATTTGGGTTCTTTGAAAGTGGCCATCCACAGGGACCAGGTAATTTTTTATTTTTTATTTGTTTTAACAAATAATTTGTTTGGTTTTGCTTGAGGAAACTCCCGTTGACTTTGGCTGGGCTCAGGTTTCTGCCCTAAGAGCAGACAGTCAGAAAATTCCAAATTATGGAGTTAAATGTGCTGGGAAAACGGCTCTGGAGAAACAGGATGGATAATTGTGGAGTGGGAGATCTTTTCTGGGGTTAGGAGTGAGAGGAAAAGAAGAAGCAGTGGCATAAAAGGTCTGAAGAGCAAAGTCTGCTCCTTTGTTTTAGCTGAATCCATGGGATTTTATATATATATATTTTGTATAGAGACCTTTCATGGAGCAATTTAGAATCAGCCTCAATTTCCCAAAAAAACCAGAAAATCCCAGAGATTCCCAAAGCCACAGGAGAGGCTCTGGAAGGGCAGGAGTGTGCAATATCAGACGGTGTTTGTTGGTATCCAGGGATAAGCCCAGATCCAGTGCCTGGAAGTTTGGGAAGTCTCCTGTCCCAGTGGAATTCATGGAATCACCTGGGGGATCACCCAGGAGTTCTTCTCTCCTTGCCAGCAAAAGAGGCACCAGAGCCCCCAAAACATGGGGGGGAAAGGAATAAAAATGTGGGAAAAAAAAGGGGAAAACAGGGAAATACAGGACAAGGCAGCAGTGCCAGGGCCGGACACTCAGGGCTGGGTTTGGGACACTTTGATGGATTCACGTTCTCAGGCCAGGAGGATGTGAGGGCCATGGGATGCTGTGTGGGTGAAGAAGGGGAGGAATCTCCCCTACCCCCAATTTTTTTTTTAATTTTTCTGCCCTTTTCAGCACATCAGTCCTGAATTTCAAGGAGTAAAAACCGGGAGACTCCAGTGGGAAAATGTTGGAGAGTCACTGATGGCCCTTAGGGAGTTTCCAGGTTAACCATCCTAGAAACATGGAATATCCTGAGCTGGAAGGGATCCATCAGGAGCATCCATCCAAGCCCTGGGCTGATGCACAGACACCCCAACAATCCCACCCTGGGCATCTGACCGGTTTTCAGCTGTTTGGAGGGCCTGGAAAGGCCCGGGGTGGCCTTGGGGCAGTTTGCGTTTCAAAGGACGAGAAGAGGCTTCAGTTCTTTTCTCGGTCTCGGTGTTTATTAATTGTTTATCTAAAAGATTTTCTTTTGGCCCGACAGAGCTCTGCTCAGCAGCCAGCCATGAGCACACTCCCTGCCCTCCGGGCGGTCACCTATCTTTATACCCAAAGTTACGTGTACAATATTTATCATTTTTCCCCAATCCTTTTTATTCTTATTGTCCGGTGCACTTTCAGTAATGACCAATCCCAAAGTGCCACCATCACCACAGAAGATGGAGGAGAAGAAGAAGAAGAAGAAGGACAGGACACGCCCCAATTCCTCCATCTTACTTCTCTAAACCCCCCTGTACAGAAATCCTAAACCCTGTGTTTCACTCTCTAATTAACCAATCCCTTCACCATTCACCCCGGTGAAACCCTCCTGTCCTCATACAGGTGTCGTCTCCTGTGTAGGATCAAAGTCCAGCCACCAGACACTTCTGGAACATTCCAGGACTCCCGAGTCCCCCAAGGGTGCTCTCGGTGACACCTCAGTCCTGAGCTGCTGAGATCCCACAGGCATCCCTGAGGGCATTTTCCAAACGCTCCTGGAGCTCTTTGGGGCTGTGCCCGTTCCCTGGGCAGTGCCAGCACCCTCGGGGGGAAGAACCTTTCCCTAAATCCAAACTTACCCTCCCTGACAGGGATAATGATTCCACCACTTCCCTGGCATCCTGTTCCAATGCTTGACAAGGGAAATATTTTTTTTCCTAATATCCAATCTAAACATCCCCTGGTGCAACTTGAGGCCTTTTCTTCTTCTCATGCTCCTTGTTCTGTGATCCAGAAGTGGCCAGAAGGATCTGCTACCCTCACATTTAAGTAAATATAAATATAAATATAAATATAAATATAAATATAAATATAAATATAAATATAAATATAAATATAAATATAAATATAAATATAAATATGTATAGATATAGATATAGAAATAGGTATAGATATAGATATAGATATAGATATAGATATAGATATAAATATATAATAATTTCAATAAATCTATATTTAAATCAATATTTAAAGTTGTTTCATTGTCATGAAACAATGTCCTAAAGCATTTTGGGCAGCTCGGTTGAAGTGCCTTTGGAAAACCAGATTAATTTGAACAGACAAGTTTAAAAAATCCACCTCATGTGGATTCCCAGTTCCAAATTTGGAATATCTTCCCTTGGTTCTGCTGTAAATATTTCAAGTAGAAAGTAGAGCATTTTCTTTGTTTTTTCCTCACAGTCCCAATTATTAAAAAGGGATTAAAATATTGATTTATTACAGCATTGAGAGGGATAAAACTCCAGTGTTTTTGCGTAATTCGGACCAAGGCTCCCTTTTTATCTCGGCTGCCAAGAGCTGGAATGATCCCTTCCCATGGCTGCCTGAGCAAGCATGGAGATTCCCAAACTGCTGCTGTCTCCCAGTGATCCATGAAAAAGCAGCTTCCAAATGCTTCCTCTAGGCAGACAAAAACATCAAACCGCTCAGAATTAGGAGTGGCTTGAGGAAATTTAGTGATCTGCTACCCCAAAACCTCTCCCTAGACTTGAAGTCAAAGACATCAAAGCTTGGACTGGCCTCAAGGCTAAAATTTCCAATTATTTTTAAATCCCACAGCTTTAATTTTTTAAGCTTGGGGGGGGGGTTTATGCCTTTCTTTTCTCACTGAAAGTGCCCTGAAATGTGAATTATGTCGTGACCTGGGGCAGCAGAACGAATCTGAGCGCATATTTCAGGTCACCCAGACCTCCAGACAACCTGCAAGTGGTAACAACCTTTCATCACCTCTCCCTTTTTCCCGCTGGAAGTGGGAATATTGCAGCCCGCTGGATTTTGTGCTGCTTTCCCTGCTGGTTTGGATCTGGAAGTTGTGTGGCTGCACTTGAGTTGGGGCTGAACCTGAATTATTTGGTCTTGCTGAGCTGCGCCCTCGTTGAGCCATAAATTTTCCTGCTGGGAGAATTGCATCTGGAATTTGGTAGGGAGAAGGAAGGAGGGGAGTGGAATGGACAGGAGAGAGAAGGAAAAGGAAAAAGAAAAACAATATCTCCGAATGTTTTTTTTTTTTTTCCAGCATATTAACATTTTTTTCCTCCTTTTTATTTCTTTCCTGTAATATTGAAAATAAACGAAAAATAATTTTTTCTTTAGTCAGCTCATGAAACGACACAGTGGTGATTAATCAGAATAATCTCACTTTTCAATTGCTTCCCAAAGATGGGAAAGGGAAGGATCCTTCCAGCAGGAAGAGCCCAGCAGGCCCTGTCCAAGGTTCTAGAGCAGCTCCCCACCAGCAGCATTCCCTGATATCCTCACCCACATCCCAAATTTATCCCAAAGCCCCCTTGGGAACAGATTCTCACCGTGATTACACAATCAGACATCCCAATCCACCTGCAGGGAAAGAGGGAAGAGCAGGGAGATGGGGACAGGTTTGAGTGGCTTTTCCCAAGTGGTGGTTTTGGAGTTGTCCGAATCCATGGGAGATCCTCAGGGAACAGCATTTTGCTCTGAAAAGTGGGAATTTCAATGTTTGTGGCCTCCTTGGGGCTTTCTACCAGTGATTTGTGGCTTCCAAAAGATCCTGGGTGAGTCCACACCCCACTGAAAGGACACACGAAGGGTTATTTGTTGCTAATTAGTCTTTCTGCTCAGTGGAGTAACAGTTGTGTAATTAACACACGCTTTGGGAGAATGGCCATTTATGGGAGAATTAGGATTTCCAAGGTTTTTAGGGCATTTCATTCCCCAGGGCCTCTCAAAGCCCAGATTTTACACACAACATGCATAGCCAAGTTCCACAACTTCCCCCGCATTGTGCTGGTCTTTCTGGGCAATTTATGACGAGAGGAAGAAAAATCTTATTATTATTATTATCATCATCACCATTATTAATATTATTACTCCTGGGAGTGCCAGCTGTTGCTGGGAAAAACAGATTTTGTTGGTGGCAACAACCACGACCAACTTTCCTTTCCATGGCCTGGGGAGATCCAAACTTGGCCCGGCCCATGGACAACTTCACCAGGACAATTTTGCTGCTTGAAACAACACCTTGCTTTGTGCATTCCTCGAGCCAGCCTGGGATTTAATCCGTGTTTCTTTAGAACTGAGTCACGCTAGGCTGCTGATCTGAGCAGTCATTAATGAGGGATGGAAATCTGAGACTGCTGCAGGCTGGCATGAAAGCCTTGGTGGTTTGTAGCTTGCCCTCAAAAATGGGTTTCTTGTCCAAAAGACGTGACCTGAATGTATTTGTAAAATAATTAATCTGTGGGACCACATCTGTGCTGGAATTTATTGAGTGGTTGGAGCAGTCTATAGCAGGAGCTTCGGACTTTAGGCATCCTCCCAGTTTAGAGATGATTTGAGTGTTTGAGCATTCCTGGTACCTCAGGTTGTCCAGGGAGGTTGGAGCACCCTGGGATAGTGGGAGGTGTCTCTGCCCATGGCAGGGGGTGGCACTGGGTGACCTCAAAGGTCCTTCCACAGAATCACTGTCGGGTGTTTTCTCGGCTGTTTGAGGGGCCTGGAAAGGCCCGGGGTGGCCTTGGGGCAGCCCGCGTATCGAAGGACGAGAAGAGGTTTCAGTTCTTTTCTCGGTTTTTATGTTTATTAATTGTTTATCTAAAAGATTTTCTCTCGGCCCGACAGAGCTCTGCTCAGCAGCCAGCCATGAGCACACTCCCTGCCCTCCGGGCGGTCACCTATCTTTATACCCAAAGTTACGTGTACAATATTTATCATTTTTCCCCAATACCATTTATTCTTATTGCTGGGTGCACTTTCAGTAATAACCAATCCCAAAGTGCCACCATCACCAAAGAAGATGGAGGAGAAGAAGAAGAAGAAGAAGGACAGGACACGCCCCAATTCCTCCATCTTACTTCTCTAAACCCCCCTGTACAGAAATCCTAAACCCTGTGTTTCACTCTCTAATTAACCAATCCCTTCACCATTCACCCCGGTGAAACCCTCCTGTCCTCATACAGGTGTCGTCTCCTGTGTGGGATCAAAGTCCAGCCACCAGACACTTCTGGAACATTCCAGGACTCCCGAGCCCCCCAAGGGTGGTCTCGGTGGCTCGGCACCTCAGTCCTGAGCTGCTGAGATCCCACAAATCACAGAATTTTAGGTTGGAAGAGACCCTTTAAGATCATCGAGTCCAGCCCATGTTCTAACACCTCAACCCAAAAACATTCTGTGTCACTGACATATTTTCTGAAAATTTCCTTCACCAGGATTTCTTCTCCAGGGAAGCTGGGAAGCCTCAGCTTCTCCATGTTTTGTTCCTCTGGAATGTGATTTGGAGAATTGTTTACCCAGCATGATAATTGTTTTTAATTAATGGCCAATCACAGCCAGCTGTGTTGGACTCTCTGAGTCTGTCATGAGATTTTATTATTCATTCTTTTCCAGCTTTCTGATATCTCCTTTCTCTTTCTTTAGTGTAGTTTTAGCATATAATTTTGATATAATATAATATAATATAATGTAATGTAATGCAGTGTAATGTAGTGTAATGTAATGTAATGTAATGTAATGTTATGCAATGTAATGCAATGTCATGTCATGTCATGTCATGTCATGACATATAATATAATATAATATAATATAATATAATATAATATAATATAATATAATATAATATAATATAATATAATATAATATCATAAATCAGCCTTCTGAAACATGGAGTCAAGATTCTCATCTCTCACCTCGTCCTGCCACAATTCTGGGATTCTTTACCCACACAGATGACAAGGACACGGGGGATGACGGGTTTTCATATCTGTGTCTCACATAATTTTAGGTGACTGATCCAAAAAACAAAACAGAGAAGGATCAGAGATAGAAAAACGTGGAATAAGACTGGTCTAACCCTGGATGTACATCTTATTTGTGTCCAGTTCCCACATTTTCTATTTCTTTCCAGGTTTCCTTGGCCTTTTATTCCCTGTTCTTCCTTTTCTGCTGCTCTTAGGACAATGGTGGCTTCAGGCTGTCCCCAAAGTCATCCCATTTTTCCCTTTCCTTTTCCGGAGCACAAATCCTGGATGAAATTCCCTGGTTTGCACTGGCTGTGCCATTTCCTCTCCAAGGATGTGGAGCACCCCACGACCTCACCAGGAGCAGGAGCAGCTTTGGGGCTGGATTTACCCAAAAAAATTTTCCATAGTGCCTGAGGGCATGAAGGGGACAGGCCAAAACTTTCCTAGATTTTCCCCTTTTATTCCATATCTGGGGATATTCTGATACCTGGGCAGTGAATGAGGGGGAATTGTTCAAATCTCGATGCTGTAAAGTCACCTTGCCAAAATCACCTCCCTTTTGCTACAGTGTGAGAAGGAGAAAATTCCCACTTTACTGAATTTAAGATTTTGGCTTACTAGGGTCTGTAGAAAATAAGCAGTGATGGCATGAAGGTCAAAATCATTTTAAGTTTCAAATCTTCCCTGTGTCCTTCTTTACCAAATGGCAGCAGGTTGCTGCTTTCCCCCAATTAAACATCCACAGACTTTTTTTTTCTTTCATATTTCACTTTTATTTTCTTTTAGGATAAATGGAGTGGGTCTGGATTAAAAGTAGAAAAAAATTCAGTTCCCTTTCATGTATTCATGTATTTATTTCATGTATTTTGGAAAAGCCTTTTCCAGAGGCAGCACTGAACACTGCCTTTTTGTGTCCCCCCATTATTTGTGCCAGAGGAAAATCAGCAGGAGATGGATGCTGTTAAATGGTTCAGGGATGCCTCCAGAAAAACCACGCTCCCCAAATTGTCGGATCTCAGGATCTCAGTCCTGAGGTGCTGGGCCACCGAGACCACCCTTGGGGGGCTCGGGAGTCCTGGAATGTTCCAGAAGTGTCTGGTGGCTGGACTTTGATCCTACACAGGAGACGACACCTGTATGAGGACAGGAGGGTTTCACCGGGGTGAATGGTGAAGGGATTGGTTAATTAGAGAGTGAGACACAGGGTTTAGGATTTCTGTACAGGGGGATTTAGAGAAGTAAGATGGAGGAATTGGGGCATGTCCTGTCCTTCTTCTTCTTCTTCTTCTCCTCCATCTTCTATGGTGATGGTGGCACTTTGGGATTGGTCATTACTAAAAGTGCACTGGGCAATAAGAATAAAAAGGATTGGGGAAAAATGATAAATATTGTACACGTAACAATGGGTATAAAGATAGGTGACTGCCCGGAGGGCAGGGAGTGTGCTCATGGCTGGCTGCTGAGCAGAGCTCTGTCGGGCCAAGAGAAAATCTTTTAGATAAACAATTAATAAACATAAAAACCGAAAGAAGAACTGAAGCCTCTTCTCGTCCTTCGATACGCGGGCTGCCCCAAGGCCACCCCGGGCCTTTCCAGGCCCCTCAAACAGCCGAAAACCCGACACCAAATCCCTGGGGGCAACGTCTCCAGGGGTCAGGAGTTCCCAGGAATTTTTAAAACCTCCCCAATCCTGAACCTCCCAAGAGCCAAACCCCACAGAACGTCTGGCTGCAATGACAGATGTATTAATTAAACACATCACCCACCAGCAATGCGTCTGTTGTCACCTGCCAGAAAGGAGGGCGATCCCATGGCCCACGGATTTCATGGAACGTCAGACGATGTCAGGCCTGTGAGGAACAAGCCAAACTCTGTTCCTCCCCAGAAAAAGGGCGGTTTGAAGCCATGGGATGTCAGATGTTTGTGATTCCGGAGGTTTTTCCAGGCTCCTCCTGTCCATCCTGTTTTTCTGGCTCTGCTCCCGAGTGCGGGGGATGAAGCAGGACCTGCAGTGAGGCTGTGGAAAATCCACAGGGATCCTGGTGTGGTGGGAGGGGTCCCTGCATGCGGCAGGGCTGGAGCTGGAGGATCCTCAAGGTCCCTTCCAACCCAAACCACTCCATCATTCTATAAATTCCTTTTATTTAACATTCCCAAGAATTCACAAAGATGTTCCAAAAAACCTGATGCTCACTGAAGCCTGAGGGTCCCCTTCTCTAAATCCTGTATTTTATTTTATTTTATTTTATTTTATTTTATTTTATTTTATTTTATTTTATTTATTTTATTTTATTTATTTTATTTCTTTCATTTTATACTATTTTATTTTATACTATTTTATGTTCTTTTATGTTCTTTTTTTATTTTGTTAATTTCTGTTCTTTTATTTTTATTTTATTTTATTTTATTTTATTTTATTTTATTTTATTTTATTTATTTTATTTTATTTTATACTATTTTATACTATTTTATGTTATTTTTTATTTTGTTATTTTATGTTCTTTTATTTTTATTTTTATTTATTTTTATTTATTTTTATTTATTTTTATTTTATTTTATTTCATTTTATTTTATTTTATACTATTTTATTTTATTTTATACTATTTTATACTATTTTATGTTATTTTATGTTCTTTTTTTATTTTGTTATTTTATGTTATTTTATTTTTATTTATTTTTATTTTATTTATTTTATTTTATTTTATTTTATACTATTTTATACTATTTTATGTTATTTTATGTTATTTTTATTTTGTTATTTTATGTTCTTTTTTATTTTTATTTTTATTTTATTTTATTTATTTTTATTTTATTTTACTTCATTTTATTTTATACTATTTTATACTATTTTATGTTATTTTATACTATTTTATTTTATACTATTTTATACTATTTTATGTTATTTTATGTTATTTTTTATTTTGTTATTTTATGTTCTTTTTTATTTTTATTTTATTTTATTTTATTTTATTATTTTTATTTTTACTTTACACTATTGTATTTTATTTTGATTTTCTTCTGTTGTACCTCATGATCGTGTCACCTAAAGCGGCAAATGAGACTTCAAACTTCTGTGAAGCTCCCAGTTTTCCAAAAAAACAAAAAAAATCTTGCCAAGCTTATGAATTCCCACATTCTGCACAAAGTGGCACCCCAAATCTCACAAAAATGTGAGATTTCACGTTTTGCTTAACAACTTCTCAAGACACCAGACAAAAATTAATTCTTCTGCAGTTTAATTAATTTGTACATCACCATGGGAGGTTTCATTTGTTGTGCTGGTGAACCAAGGATCTGCTTCTTTGCTGCCTTTCTGGAATCATTTTCCAGCCTGGCACGGCACCGAGAGCCACCATTCCTGGTGCCACTGGGAACTGGAGAAGCCACCTCGGGAATCAAACCCAGGAATTGCCTCAAGCTGAGTTTGTGCTCCCCAGGTCGGACTGGAAGGAACCCACGAGCTCTCTGCAGAGCTGTGGGTCACAATTTCCAACGAGATCCCAGAAGGGAAAATTGGGAAAGGCAACAACATTTTCTTCTGCCACGTTTCAGGGATTAAAGTGGAGGAGCACAAGCGCTTTCTCTGTGTGGAGGAGATGAAGAACAGCTCCGCTGTCATGAAAGAACACCAATTAATGGGCTCAGAGGGTTTTATGTTAGCATTAAAGTTTTAAGTGCTTGGTATTCGTAGGGCTTGTTATTCCTGGATATTCCTCCCGAACCTGTTGAGAGACACGAAGCAAATTTTTTGGAAAGTTTCCCTGGAGTTTCTTCCCGCAGAGCAAAGCTGGTTGTGTGTCTGCTTGGCTTGGGGATCCCAGAGATCCTGTGCTGCAGGAACATGAAAGGTGACTGCATTCCACCAGCTCACGGTGTTTGGTTAAGGTTTGGGACCAACACACCCATCTGGGCTCGTTTTCATCCCTCTCTCCCTCGCCTCACACCACCCAATATTCCTCTCAAAATGAAGGTTTTTAAGGATACACAGAATGTTTTCATTTTTTCCCGTTCTCCAGTGACACTCATCAGACTGTCTGAGTCCCTTAGGGCCACAATTATGCAAGAAAACCCCAAACTGGGCCAGCCCAAGCCCACCCAAAAACTGAGGGCTGATGTTTCTCTCTCCCAGACAGGAGGTAAAGAGAAAGCTGCTTCACCAGAGAGAATTCCAGCTTGGTTTGGTGGGACACGACCATGGAAAAGCAAGAAAACTGAGCCTGGAGCTCCAAAATTAAGGCTTTAAACATGGCTATGAGAACAAGAGCTGCATTTTCCAGGTGCAGTGAGAAGGCAAAGCCCTGGATTCCATCTCCTGACAGAGGGCTCTGCAATGGCCCATGGAACTCAACCTGGCCTCCAGAACCGGGTTCTGTGTTCCTGATTCCTGATTCCATCCCATGGCTACATCCCTGCGCCCTGCTGGGCTGGAATGGAGCTCTGGACAATCCCTTCCCTCATTTTTGCCAAAGGGAAATGGGAACACCCACCACTGAGTCCCTTAGGGCCACAATTATGCAAGAAAACCCCAAACTGGGCCAGCCCAAGCCCACCCAAAAACTGAGGGCTGATGTTTCTCTCTCCCAGATTGGAAGTGAAGTGAAAGCTGCTCCACCAGAGAGAATTCCAGCTTGGTTTGGTGGGACAGGACCATGGAAAAGCAGGAAAACTGAGCCTGAAGCTCCAAAATTAAGGCTGTAAACATGGCTATGGGAACAAGAGCTGCATTTTGCCCATGCAGTGAGTGAGTCAGGCCTGAAAAGGCAAAGCCCTGGGTTCCATCTCCTCACACAGGGCTCTGCAATGGTCCATGGAACTCACCTTGGCCTCCAGCACAGTGTTCTGTCGTCCTGATTCCATCTCATGAAGAAATTTTCCTGAATGTCCAACCTAAACCTCACCTGGTGCAACCTAAGGCCGTTTCCTCTCGTTCTGTCCCTTCTTCCTTGGAAGCGGAGCCCAACCTGTGTCCGGTTTTCGGCTGTTTGGAGGGCCTGGAAAGGCCCGGGGTGGCCTTGGGGCAGTTTGCATTTCAAAGGACGAGAAGAGGCTTCAGTTCTTTTCTCGGTCTCGGTGTTTATTAATTGTTTATCTAAAAGATTTTCTTTCAGCCCGACAGAGCTCTGCTCAGCAGCCAGCCATGAGCACACTCCCTGCCCTCCGGGCGGTCACCTATCTTTATACCCAAAGTTACGTGTACAATATTTATCATTTTTCCCCACTACCTTTTACCCTTATTGCCCAGTGCACTTTTAGTAATAACCAATCCAAAAGTGCCACCATCACCACAGAAGACGGAGGAGAAGAAGAAGAAGAAGAAGGACAGGACACGCCCCAATTCCTCCATCTTACTTCTCTAAACCCCCCTGTACAGAAATCCTAAACCCTGTGTTTCACTCTCTAATTAACCAATCCCTTCACCATTCACCCCGGTGAAACCCTCCTGTCCTCATACAGGTGTCGTCTCCTGTGTGGGATCAAAGTCCAGCCACCAGACACTTCTGGAACATTCCAGGACTCCCGAGCCCCCCAAGGGTGCTCTCGGTGACTCGGCACCTCAGGACTGAGGTGCTGAGATCTCACAAACCTGCAGCTCCTCCCTCCTGGCAGGAGCTGTGCAGAGCCACAAGGGCCCCCTGAGCCTCCTTTGCTCCAGGCTGAGCCCCTTCCCAGCTCCCTCAGGAGTTCTCCAGCCCCTTCCCAGCTCTGTTCCCTTCTCTGGACACGCTCCAGCCCCTCCATGTCCATCTGGTTATCTTGAACCCAAAACTGACCCCAGGATTTGAGGTGTGGCCTCAGCACTGCCCAGCACAGGTGGAAAATCCCTTCTCCTGCTGCTTCTCATAGAAACCAGGATGTCTTTGGCATTTTTGGCCACCTGGGCACACCTGGGCTCGTGTTCAGTTTCTGTTGACCAAAACCCCCGACTCTTTTCCCTTGGGCACCTTCCAGACCCTTTAATGATGATGTGGCAAAAAAAAAAAGGTGGATCCTGTTCCTGGCTCTGTGCTAAAACATCCCTGGGTCCCAGGCCTGCCCTGACATCTCTCATCTGCAGCAAAAAATAGATTTTCACCCAGACAGAGCCGCGAGCAGGTTTGTGGTGCTTGGCACTCGTCCTGACACGTCCCTTGCTGCCACAGCCACGGGGGATGAGTGACATGAAAGCCATTTTTTGCCAGGTTTTCACTCCTCCCATCCTCTGGAAGCTATTCTTGGATGGGCCCAGCTCTTCTGTACCAACCAGCTCGTGGAAAAAGGCTTGATTGTGTCAGGGACTGCAGCTCTGGGAACTCCATCCCCCAAAATGTCCGATCCCTGCAAGAGGCAATCCCAGGGATTCTGCTGTGTGCAGCAGGGAGTTTGCTTTAGCATAAACTTTCAGGGAAGAGGGGCTGCTGGATTTGCCGGAGCTTCCTTTCCCGTGAAAAGGATTCTGTTTAAAACGCTGAGCAATCCATTGCACAGCAGCTCCTGGGGGCTATTTCGGGAATGGAATCATCGGCTTGGTGGAATTTTTTTCCAGGCTGAGAAGCATCACCTTCTTTCAGCTCCACAAAGCGCCTTTAACAGAGACGTTTTCTTCACAGAAGCAGCCAAGAGATAATGGCAGGGCAAAAATCCAGGGAAAACCAAACCTTCTTTCAGAAGGACACAGTGGGACTTTTGGGGAGGTTCCAATGGCCCTGCTTTGCCACCTCTGCGCTGACATAAAGTTGTTTTCCCTCATTTAATTATCCTAATTTAATTATCTCAGCCTGGCAATCAGAGCTGGTGAAATTGGAATCCTACATTATATACTGGTGTCTATATATATATAATTACGGAATATATACTATTCCATAATTATGGATTATGGAACCCTTTGGAAACAGATCCATGGAATGGTTTGGGTTGGAAGGGACCTGTAAAGGACAATGAAATGGGCAGGGACATCCTCAGTGAAATCAGGTCGAGGTTGATCAGGGCTTTATTCAAAACCTCATGAAGTCTCAGCTGTCATGAGTGTGAAAGGTAAACCTGAAAAAGAATTTTTTGTGCCCTGGAACACAACAATTTTAACTTTAAAAAAAAAGATCTTGGTGTGATTTTAGCCCAAATTTCACTTTACAAACCAGCTCCTGGTCTTGGTTTAAGAGGGATCAAGATCCAGGGACCATTCCAAGCAGCCACAAGGATTTAGAGCTGGAGATGGGATCACCTCATGCAGGTCATGATCACATCATGTCTTGAAATGCTAATTAGAGCAGTGGAGATGAAAAGTCAAAATTAAACCAAAAAGTAACAAAAACCCCCATCATGTTTTGCTGTTTTAAAGCTCCAGATCACTTAAACTCAGTTCTGACCTACCGAGAAGGAAATTTACAATTTCACTGAATAACAGATAAAATCAGGTTGCAAAAAAATAATTTGTTTTTTATCTTTTGAACTTCTGCTGCCTTTGAGGACCCCTTTTCATACAGCTGGTCAAAAGCAATCCCTGGCCAAACCTTCCCCTTACAGGAAGTGTGGCTTTTATCATAACTGACAAGGAAAATGGCATGAATGATGAAATATTTTAATTTCTCAGCGGGATTTTTTTTGTCATCTCAAAAGTTTCAATTCAGCCAGGGTTTAACTGTCCTGCTGGGGCAGAGCTGTCTCTGGGGCAGAGATTACAGAGCTCCAAATTGCTGATGAGAAATTCTCAACCCCAGCACAAATTGCAAACAATATTTCTCCCCTGCAATGAGCCCCAAGGCGATCAAAGATTTAAAGGTGGATTATTCAAAGAATAAGGTTTAGAACTGGGCCAAAATTCCAAGTTTTGGGCTCTTAAAGTGGGGCAATTCTCATCCCAACCAGATGTGTTGAAACTATTTTAACTGAGGTGATCACTAGAGAGAAGAATGAATCTGTGCCCAAATTAGGTTTAACAGTCCTAATTTTAAGCTCTTGCAATTAGCAATGATAAATCCTTGTCCCCAGCTCCTCTGAAGCCTCTCAAACTGAGACCACATTTTAATTTAATCATTCCTAATGACTAAAGCCTTGGAGCTGCTCCCACAAGGAGCAGATTCCCAGACCTGGATCTCCATGAGCACCTGGATTTGGTGTTTTTTTCAGGGAGCTGTGATTTTCTGGGATATTTTTTACACCTCCACCAGAGAGGTGTCCCTGCTCAGGGCACGGGGTTGGAATGAGATGATTTTCAAAGTCCCTTCCAACCCAAACCCTTCTGGAATTCTACACTGTTTGTTCCCCCGTGTTTTCCAAAATTTAGGAGACGCTTTCTGCATTTTTTGCTTGCTGCTTCTCCGCTTCGCTCCTGGGTGTTGCAATCCAGATGGTCCCAGTCACAGCAGGACATTTTAAGCCTCTTTCAGACTAATTGCTTGATTAATTCACTCTTGTTTAAATTATCTAATCCTAGGCAGGGTTTTCCAGTATCCCACCCATGTTGGAATATTCCTCCCACGGCATTAAACAGGAGCCGTGTTTTGCTTAAATATCATCCATAATTATATGATGTGAGTTGTCTGTTGACTGCAAAATCCTCTCTTGTTCTTCCTTTATTTTTTATAATAAAGCATCTTTTTCCTGGTGCTTTTTGTGTGGTGGATCCAGCCCAGAGCAGGAATGTTCATTCCCACATCTCCAGAATCCCATCGGATTGCAGGAATTTGGATTTTCCACATGGGATGGGAATAAATTTTGAAAGGAGAAGTTCTTCCATTTTTTTTTTACACCTCTTTTCCTGATGGTTTTTGTGTCGTGGTTGCAGCCCAGACCAGAGCAGGAATGTTCATTCCCGTGTCTCCCATTGGATCACGGGAGTTTGGATCTCCCACATGGGATGGGAATAAATTTTGGAAAAGAAAGTTTTTCCATTATATTTTTACACCTCTTTTCCTGATGCTTTTTATGTGATAAATGCAGCCCAGACCAGAGCAGCAATGTTCATTCCTGTGTCTCCAATTGGATCGCGAATTCCATGTATCCCATCAGATCGTGGGAGTTTGGATCTCCCTCATGGGATGGGAATAAATTTTGGAAAAGAAAGTTTTTCCATTATATTTTTACACCTCATTTCCTGATGCTTTTTGTGTCGTGGTTGCAGTCCAGACCAGAGCAGAAATGTTCATTCCCATGTCTTCCATTGGATCGCGAATTCCATGTCTCCCATCAGATCGCAGGAATTTGGATCTTCCACATGGGATGGGAATAAATTTTGGAAGAGAAAGTTCTTCCCTTTTTTTTTACACCTCTTTTCCTGATGGTTTTTGTGTGATGGTTGCAGCCCAGACCAGAGCAGGAATGTTCATTCCTGTGTCTCCAATTGGATCGCGAATTCCGTGTCTCCCATCAGATCGCGGGAGTTTGGATCTCCCACATGGAATGGGAATAAATTTTGGAAGAGAAAGTTCTCCATTATTTTTTTACACCTCTTTTCCTGATGTTTTTATGTGATAAATGCAGCCCAGACCAGAGCAGCAATGTTCATTCCCGTGTCTCCCATTGGATCGCGAATTCCATGTCTCCCATCAGATCGTGGGAATTTGGATCTCCCACATGGGATGGGAATAAATTCTGAAAGGGAAAGTTCTCCATTATTTTTTTACACCTCTTTTCCTTATGGTTTTTGTGTCGTAGTTGCAGCCCAGCCCAGCGCAGGAACGCTCATTCCCACATCTCCAGAATCCCATTGGATCGTGGGAGTTTGGATCTCCCTCATGGGATGGGAATAAATTTTGGAAAAGAAAGTTTTTCCATTATATTTTTACACCTCTTTTCCTGATGCTTTGTGTGTGATAAATGCAGCCCAGACCAGAGCAGGAATGTTCATTCCCGTGTCTCCCATTGGATTGTGGATTCCATGTATCCCATCAGATCACGGAAGTTTGGATCTCCCACATGGGATGGGAATAAATTTTGAAAGAAAAAGTTTTTCCGTTATATTTTTACACCTCTTTTCCTGATGGTTTTTGTGTGATGGATGCAGCCCAGACCAGAGCAGGAATGTTCATTCCCGTGTCTCCCATTGGATCATGGATTCTGTCTCCCATCGGATCGCGGGAGTTTGGATCTCCCTCATGGGATGGGAATAAATTTTGGAAAGGAAAGTTCTCCATTATTTTTTTACACCTCTTTTCCTGATGGATTTTGTGTGATGGGTGCAGCCCAGACCAGAGCAGGAATGTTCATTCCCGTGTCTCCCATCAGATCACAGGAGTTTGGATCTCCCTCATGGGAAGGGAATAAATTTTGGAAAAGAAAGTTTTTCCATTATATTTTTACACCTCTTTTCCTGATGGTTTTCGTGTGATGGATGCAGGCCAGACCAGAGCAGGAACGCTCATTCCCACATCTCCAGAATCCCATCAGATTGCGGGAATTTGGATTTTCCACATGGGATGGGAATAAATTCTGAAAGGGAAAGTTCTCCATTATTTTTTTACACCTCTTTTCCTGATGGTTTTTGTGTTGTGGTTGCAGCCCAGACCAGAGCAGGAATGTTCATTCCCGTGTCTCCCATCGGATCATGGGAGTTTGGATCTCCCACATGGGATAGGAATAAATTTTGGAAAAGAAAGTTTTTCCATTATTCTTTTACACCTCTTCTCCTGGTGGTTTTTCTGTGATGAATGCAGCCCAGACCAGAGCAGGAACTTTCATTCCCACATCTCCAGAATCCCATCGGATCGTGGGAGTTTGGATCTCCCTCATGGGATGGGAATAAATTTTGGAAAGGAAAGTTCTCCATGGCTGTGACACAGTGCAAAAGAACCTTGGCAACCTTCACACCACCTTGGTGCAGCTCAGCCTCACAACCCAGTCAGGGAAAAGCTGGAATTTTATCCATGTTTGTCCGGTTGGAGCTCCAGGACACAAAAGGTTAAAAATGGATGAGGTCAGAACAAGTTCAGGATGAGCTCACCTCGATTTTTTTGTCATTCCCAAGGCTTGTTGCAGATTTTAAGGAAGGAATCTGCAACTTGCAGCTAATTTTTTTTTTTTATTTAAATACCCACAATTTCATAAAAATATAACTCTGTGTATGAAAAATTTGCCATTCCATGCATTCCCCCTGTTACCAAAGATTTCATATTCTCTGAAGCCACTGAAACCTTTTTTTGGCCATTGAAACCACCCAATTTTTCTGTCATTCCCAAGGCTTGTTGCATCCACTCTGCAGATTTTAAGGAAGGGATCTGCAGCTTCCAGCTGAAATTTTGATTCAAATACTCACAATTTCATAAAAATAAAACTCTGTGTATGAAAAATTTGCCATTCCATGCATTCCCCCTGTTACCAAAGATTTCATATTCCTTACTGACCACTGGAAATATTCAAAACAGACTAACAGCAACATTTTCTCATGAAAAAAAAGGTTTTAAATGCTGTTTACCTTAACAATGGGACCTGGGATGGCTCTGTCATTGTGTAAAATTCCTTGTAGGTTTTGGAGAATAAAACATGGAATTATGGGAAAAATTCTCAGTATGGGAATAAGGCAAGGCAATGCTTTCTCCAAGTCAGGCACACAAAATATTTAATATGGATAAAGTTGGAACAAATTTAGGATGAGCTCACCTTGATTTTTCTGTCATTCCCAAGGCTTGTTGCATCCACTCTGCAGATTTTAAGGAAGAAATTTGCAACTTGCAGCTAAAATTTTGATTTAAATACTCACAATTTCATGAAAAGATAACTCTGTGTATGAAAAATTTGCCATTCCATGCATTCCCCCTGTTCTCAAAAATTTCATATTCCTTACTGACCATTGGAAATATTCAAAACAGACCAACAGCAACATTTTCTCATGAAAAAAAAGGTTTTAAATGTTGTTTACCTTAACAATGGGACCTGGGATGGCTCTGTCATTGTGTAAAATTCCTTGTAGGTTTTGGAGAGTTTGGAGAATAAAACATGGAATTATGGGAAAAATTCTCAGTATGGGAATAAGGCAAGGCAATGCTTTTTCCAAGTCAGGCACACAGAATATTTAATATGGATAAAGTTGGAACAAATTTAGGATGAGCTCACCTCGATTTTTCTGTCATTCCCAGGGCTTGTTGCATCCACTCTGCAGATTTTAAGGAAGAAATCTGCAACTTGCAGCTAAAAATTTGATTCAAATACTCACAATTTCATAAAAATAAAACTCTGGGTATGAAATATTTGCCATTCCATGCATTCCCCCTGTTCTCAAAGATTTCATATTCCTTACTGACCATTGGAAATATTCAAAACAGACCAACAGCAACATTTTCTCATGAAAAAAAGGTTTTAAATGCTGTTTACCTTAACAATGGGACCTGGGATGGCTCTATCATTGTGTAAAATTCCTTGTAGGTTTTGGAGAATAAAACATGGAATTATGGGAAAAAATCTCAATATGGGAATAAGGCAAGGCAATGCTTTTTCCAAGTCAGGCACACAGAATATTTAATGTGGATAAAGCTGAAACAAATTTAGGATGAGCTCACCTTGATTTTTCTATCATTCCCAGGGCTTGTTGCATCCACTCTGCAGATTTTAAGGATGGGATCTGCAACTTCCAGCTGAAATTTTGATTCAAATACTCACAATTTCATAAAAATAAAACTCTGTGTATGAAAAATTTGCCATTCCATGCATTCCCCCTGTTCTCAAAGATTTCGTATTCCTTACTGACTATTGGAAATATTCAAAACAGACCAACAGCAACATTTTCTCATGAAAAAAAGGTTTTAAATGCTGTTTACCTTAACAATGGGACCTGGGATGGCTCTGTCATTGTGTAAAATTCCTTGTAGGTTTTGGAGAATAAAACAAGGAATTATGGGAAAAATTCTCAGAATGAGAATAAGGCAAGGCAATGCTTTTTCCATGTCAGGCACACAGAATATTTAATGTGGATAAAGTTGGAACAAATTTAGGATGAGCTCACCTTGATTTTTCTGTCATTTCCAAGGCTTGTTGCATCCACTCTGCAGATTTTAAGGAAGGGATCTGCAGCTTCCAGCTAAAATTTTGGTTTAAATACTCACAATTTCATGAAAAGATAACTCTCTGTGTGAAATATTTGCCATTCCATGCATTCCCCCTGTTCTCAAAGATTTCATATTCCTTACTGACCATTGGAAATATTCAAAACAGACTAACAGCAACATTTTCTCATGAAAAAAAAAGGTTTTAAATGCTGTTTACCTTAACAATGGGACCTGGGATGGCTCTGTCATTGTGTAAAATTCCTTGTAGATTTTGGAGAATAAAACATGAAATTATGGGAAAAATTCTCAGAATGAGAATAAGGCAAGGCAATGCTTTTTCCAAGTCAGGCACACAGAATATTTAATGTGGATAAAGTTGGAACAAATTTAGGATGAGCTCACCTCGATTTTTCTGTCATTCCCAGGGCTTGTTGCATCCACTCTGCAGATTTTAAGGAAGAAATCTGCAACTTTCAGCTAAAATTTTGATTTAAATACTCACAATTTCATGAAAAGATAACTCTGTGTAAGAAATATTTGCCATTCCATGCATTCCTCCTGTTCCCAAGGATTTCATGTTTCCCAGTGGCAACTGAAAGCTTTTTAAAGCGGACTGACAGCAGCATTTTCTGATAAATAAAATGTTTTGATGATGTTTTAAAAATGTTTTTTAGCTTAAAGATGGGAGCTGGGATGGCTCTACCATTATATAAAATTCATTGTGCATTTTGGAGAGTTAGAGAATAAATTATGGGTATAACTCCCAGAATGGGAACAAGGCAATCCTTTTTTTCCAAGTCAAGGTAGCACTGAGCTTTTTTAAAATAAAAATCATTGACAGAACTTAAGAATTTTTGTTTATTTGTTAGTTTTTATCCATAAAATGAATTTATCCACACACCATTTTGTCGCCTTTCCTGTGGATTTCATCCCAACAGGTTCATGGAATGACACCAAAGAAATCCCAGTAGACAAAATATTCATGGGATTCATCCCAAAGTTTCTCAGAATATTTTTATTTATATATTCTCAAATTATATGGAAACAAAATTTAAATATTTCATTTTTTTAGGGGGCCAACTGAATATTTTTAAATTTATTACCCTGATAAAAATAAGACCCAATGATTTAACTCATTCACTGAAATATTTTCAGAAAACCATCATTGTATATAGGCAAAACATTAAAAAATCTGTCATTATCTCAAATTTCTGGCTAGACCTTTGAAAAATTAGCATTTTACCCATTGCCACATGTAGTGTGAACTTGAATCAGACACTTGAGCTTGTCTTAGTATGTCTGATGCCTCATTTATCCCTAAAATAATTTATTTTAGATTAAAAAAATCTAAATATTCCTGGGACTGATTTAAAGCATCACCTGCAATATTTTTCCCCAAATTTTGTCCGGGTGATCCTGGACAATTCCATGAAATAAAAAACCCCACAAGGCACATTTGGCACAATGGTTGTATATTGAATTTTTTCATCCTCAAACATATGCAAAAGATGCACAACACAAACTCATTCCTTCAGGAAAGGGAGAAAAATTGGGATTTTCTGCCATGAACCAGCTAAAAATGAGAGAAGCAGTTCCTAAATTTCAGTCAGCTCCGCAATAAATAGCTTCAATTAAAAAAAACTTGAAAAGCTTTGTGATTTCAAACCCCATTCCCAGCATTTATTATTAAATTGTAAATTATTCCCAGCAGGAATCTATTTTTTTTTTGTTTAACACCTATCCAAAAGCAGCCCCTTCTCCTGCTTAAACCCTCAGGCCCAATTGCAACCCGAACAAGGAGGGGTTGTGTCCGGTTTATCTCGGCTGTTTGTGAGGCCTGGAAAGGCCCGGGGTGGCCTTGGGACAGCCCGCGTATCGAAGGACGAGAAGAGGCTTCAGTTCTTCTTTCGGTTTTTATGTTTATTAATTGTTTATCTAAAAGATTTTCTCTCGGCCCGACAGAGCTCTGCTCAGCAGCCAGCCATGAGCACACTGTCTCTGCCCTCCCGGGCAGCCACGTATCTTTATACCCATTGTTACGTGTACAATATTTATCATTTTTCCCCAATACCATCTATTCTTATAACTCGGTGCACTCTCAGTAATAACCAATCCAAAGGTGCCACCGTGGCCAAAGAAGATGGAGGAGAAGAGGAAGAAGAAGAAGGACAGGACACACCTCAATTCCTCCATCTTACTCCTCTAAACCCCCCTGTACAGAAATCTTAAACCCTGTTTCTCACCCTCTAATTAACCAATCCCTTCACCATTCACTTGGTGAAGCCCTCATCCTTGTCGTCTCCTGTGTGGGATCAAAGTGCAGCCACCAGACACTTCTGGCAACATTCCAGGACTCCCGAGCCCCCCAAGGTGGTCTCAGAGGCTCAGCACCTCAGGACTGAAATCTTGAGATCCGACAGGGTTGGACAACGCCATTGGGTTTTTCCTGGGAAGACGCCATGAGGAGCAGCCACGTGGGATAAATCCCTCCCGAGTGTCAATCCCGGCCTGCCCTGAGTGGGAAAAGACAACAAAAGGTGTCCCAGAAAAAAAGAAATTTGGGATTGGTTCCCAAGGTCACAACAAAAATAAGCCTGGAGGTGTTTTTGAACGAGCCCTGGTGGGTGGTCACGGCCACCATGGATCCTGACACTGTGGTTTATCCTGACACTGTGGTTTATCCTGAATAAGACACTGTGGTTTATCCTGAATAATGGAGTTTTGGTGGAGATTAACTAATCTTGGGTGTGTCTTTCCAGGGAATGTCACGGAAGGAGAGACGGGCTGGGAATGGGAGCTGAAAGGAAGGAGCTGCTCCAGGAGACAAGGTCCAATTATCCAAATATTCCCTTCTGCCCTCAAAGTGGAATCTTTCCAGGTTAGGGTTAGGGTTAAGGTTAGGGTTAGGGTTATTATCCTGAATAATGGAGTTTTGGTGGAGATGAACTAATCTTGGGTGTGTCTTTCCAGGGAATGTCACGGAAGGAGAGACGGGCTGGGAATGGGAGCTGAAAGGAAGGAGCCGCTCCAGGAGACAAGGTCCGATTATCCAAAAATTCCCTTCTGCCCTCAAAGTGGAATCTTTCCAGGTTAGGGTTAGGGTTAAGGTTAGGGTTAGGGTTAGGGTTAGGGTTAGGGTTAGGGTTATTATCCTGAATAATGGAGTTTTGGTGGAGATTAACTAATCTTGGGTGTGTCTTTCCAGGGAATGTCATGGAAGGAGAGACGGGCTGGGAATGGGAGCTGAAAGGAAGGAGCTGCTCCAGGAGACAAAGTCCAATTATCCAAAAATTCCCTTCTGCCCTCAAAGTGGAATCTTTCCAGGTTAGGGTTAGGGTTAGGGTTAGGGTTAGGGTTAGGGTTATTATCCTGAATAATGGAGTTTTGGTGGAGATGAACTAATCTTGGGTGTGCCTTTCCAGGGAATGTCACGGAAGGAGAGACGAGCTGGGAATGGGAGCTGAAAGGAAGGAGCTGCTCCAGGAGACAAGGTCCGATTATCCAAACATTCCCTTCTGCCCTCAAAGTGGAATCTTTCCAGGTTAGGGTTAGGGTTATTATCCTGAATAATGGAGTTTTGGCGGAGATTAACTAATCTTGGGTGTGTCTTTCCAGGGAATGTCACGGAAGGAGAGACGGGCTGGGAATGGGAGTGGCAAGAAAGGAAGGAGCTGCTCCAGGAGACAAGGTCCAATTATCCAAATATTCTCTTCTGCCCTCAAAGTGGAATCTTTCCAGGTTAGGGTTAGGGTTAGGGTTAGGGTTAGGGTTAGGGTTAGGGTTAGGGTTAGGGTTAGGGTTATTATCCTGAATAATGGAGTTTTGGTGGAGATTAACTAATCTTGGGTGTGCCTTTCCAGGGAATGTCACGGAAGGAGAGACGGGCTGGGAATGGGAGCTGAAAGGAAGGAGCTGCTCCAGGAGACAAGGTCCAATTATCCAAACATTCCCTTCTGCCCTCAAAGTGGAATCTTTCCAGGACAAGGAAAAATGCAGGATTTAAAGGGGTTCAGCCAATACAATCACTCCTCTGGGGTTTATTCCGTGCTTCTCCCTTTATATCTCTTTTTTATGGATAATCCTGGTGGTGACCTAACTGGAAACTCCTGACATTTGGTGTCATTGAACCATCTGGGAAGAAATGCTGGGAAAAGGAGAATGGATTTCTTAGGGAAAACATAAAAATAAAGAATTCCTCAGTGTTTCTTCCCCCTTCTGAAAACACTTCCTGGTGAAAAATTGATGCTCAAACCCGAATTTACTTTTTTTCTTGGTTCAATTTCATATTTCAGTGAAAAATGTTGTGTTTGTGCGTGTTTCTTCTTTTTATTATTATTTTAATTTTTTTTTTAATCTAAATCTTAAGGTCTGACTGGGTCTAGCACTGCTCATCACTTGGGTGCTCCAAGGAATTGAAGTTTGAACCAGGGAATGCTTTTGGTACCTTCCAGCCAATTCTACAATTCCAAAATTAAGGAGGCACAGGGAAAGAAAATTATTTTTGCAAGGAGTCCTGAAGAAATCACTCTGAATATTTTTAATAGATGAGAGATGATTTTAACTCCTGTCTTTGGTTTTGAGACTTCCATAGGTTCTTGTGAAAATCCCACCCACCAGACCTGCGGAATTCTGGAGAGATTTTCCATTAATCCTAGAAAAGCATGAGCCTAAACCCCACCTATATCCAATGTCAACCCGTTATTCCATTTCCTTCAAAACCCCCAGGTGATATCCATGGCTACAGAATTTATATATATTTATAGTCTCCTGTCAATCAACCACTCAGAAATTATTGGCATGGAAAAGAAAGCAAATTTGTCGGGATAATGCGGTTTCTTGAAGTTCCAAACGGATCCAGGACTGTGAGTTCTTGGAAAACAGGAGTTGAAGAGAACTCAAGGTGTGTGGACTTCATGGGAAAATTCCGTCTGTAGTGTTTGGAGAATGAAAAATATATCAGTGAGATAAAAATCAGCTGATTTATTGGAACTTTTCAGACAGGAAAGTAAATTTGGGCTCCAGGAGCCATTCTGGTGTTGAATTCTCTATACTGGGCCTTCAACATTAAAATTGAATTTAAAAAAAATAGAATAAAGAGAAAATCCAATGATTGAACTGATTGGACATTCAGACCATTTTCAGGAGGGGAAGGGATTTGTGAGAATGGACTGAGGAATAAAAGAAATTATTTTTATTATTGAAATTATTTTGATTTTTGAAATGAATAATAAAATATAACTTGGTTGTACCCTGCGTTATTTCATTACAGGCTTTTCATTACTAAAAATATCAAACTCTGAGAAGAATTACAGAAGCTGGAAATTCAGAAAAGACACAGGAAGGATTTTTTTTTGACCGGGAGAGTTTTCAGGACCAGACAGAAGAATGATGTGAGAAATAAAAATTTATCACACTTAAACAGATCTTGAATTAAAACCTTGAGGAATTAAAGGTATTCTCAAAAATATTTTGTTCATTTATTTGAGAAGATGTTAATTCCTTGAAAGAAATCTTGAATCTTCTCCAGATTTATTCAGGGAAACCAAGGATTTGAGCCTGAACTCCAATTCTATGAGTGTAAAAATCCCCAGCTCTTTAGGATCCGTTATTTTGTCTTTTTCTCTCTCTCTCTGTTCATCATTTTTGTTAAATTTTAATTTCTCGAAGTCCCTCATTTTCCTTCCCAGCTGGCAGGAAAAAGAATTCCCAACCTGTCAATGCCTTTTCCCACCGCCCAGCAGGGATTATTAATAAACGGCCGGGTTTTCCCAAAGTTCAGATGGAAACAACATTCCCGGAGTTCTCCTCCATTATTTCAGCTATCCCTGAGCTCTTCCAGAGTGGTGTCAGATGATTTTTATAAATACCTGTGAAGACACTGAGAGAATTTGGTAATAAAATCATCTTTGAGGTGGTCCACGAGCAGAGGGAATAACAGAAAATCATTCCTTAAAGAGACGAGGATAAAAAACAAATTGTGCTATGGAAGAAGAAAGTTAAGATGTTTAAAGAGGGAGAAAAGTGGGTAAATCATGGACTATTTATTTGTTTCAAACAAGAAACAAGGGGAATTCAGACCAAAAAGAGCCCAGATGCCCAGAAAGACCAAGGAAAAAAAAAAAAAAAGATAAAATAAACAAAACTGACATAAAACCAATTAAATGTCTCACTACAGACAGTAGCGAGTTTGTAGCTGCAGCGGGAGCTGCCAATGCACACATTGATTTTATTGGAGCTTTTAACACTGTCTCACATGACATTCTCAGAAATAAACAGAGAATGGATTAAATACCGTGGGTGGGAGGCAAAAAAAAATGCTGGAAAACCTAGTGGGAAAATAGGTACAAATGGAAATTTATAGTGAGAGAGTTGTGTGAGGGAAATGACTGACAATGAATAAGGGGGAGGTGATGAACCATCATCATCATCATCATCATCATCATCACCACAATCACCATCATCATCGTCATCATCATCATTATCTTCATTATCATCATCATTGTCGTCGTTGTCATCATTGTCATTGTCATCATCATCATCACCATCATTGGCATCACTGTTGAGGATTCAGTGTAGGAGAAAGGAAAAGAGTTCAGATTTTTGATAGCAGTAAAAAAAGGATGGACCAACACAAAATTTCCATGATCTGATGGTTTATCCAGAAAAAAAAAATAAAATATAGGATGGTGGTCAGGAAGGAGCAATGGAAGGGGGTGTGGGGAGATGAGGGTAAAATCTCTACCAAATTTGGGATGCTCAGAAATCGGTTCCCCTGAACTCCTGCAGGGAAGATTTTGGGCATTCTAGTGGGTCACAACTGAGTGAAAACCAACTTTCTCTGCCTGTGGCCAAAGGAAAAGAACATCTGGGAATGTGGGGCCAATATCTCTCAGGAATGACCTGGGAATAGCAGGTCCTGTCCTTTTTCCCTTGGAGGCTCCCAAAATGATTTTGTTTGGAAGGGAATTTAAGGATCATCCAGCCATGGGGACACCTCCCACTATCCCAGGGTGCTGTTCCCACTCCTGACAATTCCTGCTTTTCCCAGATGTTGGAATATTGGATATTCCAATCCTCCCACGAGCTCGCCCAAAATTCCCAATTCTGGCTTCCTTCCCATTCAATCTAAAGAGTTTTAAAGGCTTGGGGATATTCCTAGAAAATCAAGGCAAAGGATTTCCAGGGAAGCTGTGGGGGAAAAGGGTGGGAAAGGAAAAAAGGGCAGGAAATAAAAAAGGGCGGGAAGGGAAAAAGGGGAGGGGAAAAAACCAGAGGGAAACAAAAATGGTGGGGGAAAAAAATCCTGAGGGACAAAAATGATGAGGAAAAAAGGACGGGAAAGGAAAAAACAGAGGGAAACAAAAATGGCAGGGGGAAAAAAATCATGAGGGAAAAAACAGAGGGAAACAAAAATGGCGGGGGGAAAAAATCATGGGAAAGGAAAAAAGGGCAGGAAATAAAAAAGAGGGAGAAGGGAAAAAGGGGAGGAAAAAAATAGAGGGAAACAAAAATGGTGGGGGAAAAAAATCATGAGGGACAAAAATGATGAGGAAAAAAAGGCAGGAAAGGAAAAAACAGAGGGAAACAAAAATGGCGGGGGGGAAAAATCATGAGGGAAACAAAAATGGCGGGGGGAAAAAATCATGGGAAAGGAAAAAAGGGCAGGAAATAAAAAAGGGGGGGAAGGGAAAAAGGGGAGGGAAAAAACCAGAGGGAAACAAAAATGGCGGGGGAAAAAAATCATGAGGGACAAAAATGATGAGGAAAAAAGGACGGGAAAGGAAAAAACAGAGGGAAACAAAAATGGCGGGGGAAAAAAAACATGAGGGAAAAAACAGAGGGAAACAAAAATGGCGGGGGGAAAAATCATGGGAAAGGAAAAAAGGGCAGGAAATAAAAAAGGGGGGGAAGGGAAAAGGGGAGGGAAAAAAACAGAGGGAAACAAAAATGGTGGGGGAAAATCATGAGGGACAAAAATGGTGAGGACAAAAGGACAGGAAAGGAAAAAACAGAGGGAAACAAAAATGACGGGGGGAAAAATTCATGAGGGAAACAAAAATGGCGGGGGGAAAAATCATGGGAAAGGAAAAAAGGGCAGGAAATAAAAAAGGGGGGGAAGGGAAAAAGGGGAGGGAAAAAACCAGAGGGAAACAAAAATGGTGGGAGAAAAAAATCATGAGGGACAAAAATGATGAGGAAAAAAGGACGGGAAAGGAAAAAACAGAGGGAAACAAAAATGGTGGGGGGAAAAAAATCATGAGGGAAAAATGGCGGGAAAAAAGGGCAGGAAGGAAAAGGTGGGAAGGAAGCGAGCAAAGTTCTGGATTCCCCAGGAATGGCAGCAGGGATGGGCACTGCACACACTGACCAGCTCCACTGATCCCAATTTTATTCCTGTGGAGCAGGGCACGGGCAGGAGGAAGGAGATTGGGGCACTCCTGAATTCCCAGAGCTGAATTCCAACATTCCCTGAGCTATGGACACAAAGGCTTGGACTGGAAGGGATCCTAAGGATGATCCCATTCCATGGGCAGGGAATTCCCACTGTCCCAGGGTGCTCCAGCCTGGCCTTGGGCACTGCCAGGGATCCAGGGGCAGCCACAGCTGCTCTGGGAATTCCATCCCAGCCAGGAATTCCCAATTCCCAATCTCCCATCCATCCCTGCCCTCTGGCACTGGGAGCCATTCCCTGTGTCCTGTCCCTCCATCCTTGTCCCCAGTCCCTCTCCAGCTCTCCTGGAGCCCCTTTTGGGCACAGCCAGTTCTCCCTGAGCCTTTTCTCCAGGCTGAACGATCCCACCTCTCCCAGCCTTTCCTCATGGATGCTCCATTCCCTCTGGAATCACCTTCACAGCATTTCCAAAGATTCCCCCATCCTGTTGACTCGGGACACAAGGGATGGATTTTCATGGCAGCACCTCCTGCAGTTCTAATGCCAAAGCCCAGAGCTTTCCCAGCAGGACAGGAGATCCAAAGGAAAACACTGGGCTTTATTTTTAAGTGGGATCCGATGTCTCTGCAAGGGACCAAGGCAAACACGCAGCTCCAAGCTCCTGAGTTTGTAGGTATGGATAGTCTGGATCTGAATTTCATGGCTCAGCCCTCCTCTAAGTGGGACTTTTAGTGCTGCCATGAAAAATCCAACATTCCATCTGCTACATTCAAATCCCTCCTTATATTTTCCTTTGGAGACCTCCAAATGCTCTTAAAGCAGCCGAGCCTCTTCCTGAAGAATGCTGTTTATGCTTTGCTCCGTGCAGTTCCAACTCGATCCGTTTCTCCACGTGGGACACTGCAGTGGGAATGCAAACAGGCTGGCAGGTTTTATTGGATCACCTTTTATTGGGAGGAGAAATCCCCGCACACCATCAACAATGATTCTTTTTACATCAGCCCCCCCCACACACTCCGTGTGCCCTTGACAGCCAAAATTTGCTCCTGCTCCGAGATTTTTTTTATTTTCTCTCTCCCACTGTGATGAAGTTTATCCACTGGAGCTCATGTGGCCACCTGGATCATGGAATCATGGAATGATTTTGGTGGGAAGGGACCTTGGAGATAATCTTTTTCCACCTCTGCCATGGGAAGGGACCTCCCACTGTCCCAGGCTGCTCCAGCCTGTCCTTGGACACTTCAGGGATCCAGGGGCAGCCACAGCTGCTCTGGGAATTCCATCCCAGCCAGGAATTCCCAATTCCCAATCTCCCATCCATCCCTGCCCTCTGGCACTGGGAGCCATTCCCTGTGTCCTGTCCCTCCATCCCTGTCCCCAGTCCCTCTCCAGCTCTCCTGGAGCCCCTCAGGCCCTGCCAGGGGCTCTGAGCTCTCCCTGGAGCTTCTCCTCTCCAGGGGAACATTCCCAGCTCTCCAGCCTGGCTCTAGGGCATAGGGGCTCCAGCCCTTGGAGCGGCTTTGGGGCCTCCTCTGGATTCACTCCAACAGATCCACAGGTGGTGAAGATTCTCACATGGATCCAGTGGAGGCTCTCAGACAGTGAAGGTTCTTACACAGACCCAGTGAAGGTTCTCATGTGGATCCAGTGAAGGTTCTGACACAGATCCAGTGAAGGTTCTCCTGTGGATCCAGGGAAGGTTCTCATGTGGATCCAGTGAAGGTTCTCACATGGATCCAGTGAAGGTTCTCACAACATCCAGTGAAGGTTCTCACATGGATCCAGTGAAGGTTCTCCTCTGGATACAGGGAAGGTTTTCACATGGATCCAGTGAATGTTCTCACATGGATCCGGGGAAGATTCTCACATGGATCCAGTGAAGGCTCTCAGACAGTGAAGGTTCTTACACAGACCCAGTGAAGGTTCTCATGTGGATCCAGTGAAGGTTCTCACATGGATCCAGTGAAGGTTTACACACAGACCCAGTGAAGGTTTTCCTGTGGATACAGGGAAGGTTCTCACATGGATCCAGTTAAGATTTTCACAACATCCAGTGAATGTTCTCACAGGGATCCAGGGAAGGTTCTCACATGGATCCAGTGAAGGTTCTCCTCTGGATACAGGGAAGATTCTCACATGGATCCAGTGAAGGTTCTCACATGGATCCAGTGAAGGCTCTCACATGGATCCGGGGAAGATTCTCACATGGATCCAGTGAAGGCTCTCAGACAGTGAAGGTTCTTACACAGACCCAGTGAAGGCTCTCATGTGGATCCAGTGAAGGTTCTGACACAGATCCAGTGAAGGTTCTCCTGTGGATCCAGGGAAGGTTCTCCTGTGGATACAGGGAAGGTTCTCACCTGGATCCAGTGAAGGTTCTCACATGGATCCAGGGAAGGTTCTCACACGGACCCAGTGAAGGCTCTCATACACATCCAGTGAAGGTTCTCACATGGATCCAGTGAAGATTCTGACACAGATCCAGTGAAGGTTCTCACACAGACCCAGTGAAGGTTCTCACATGGATCCAGAGAGGGTTCTCACGTGGATCCAGGGAAGGTTCTCACACGGATCCAGGGAAGGTTCTGACACAGAACTGGTGAAGGTTCTCACATGGATCCAGCAAAGGTTCTCACGTGGATCCAGTGAAGGTTCTCATGTGGATCCAATGAAGGTTCTCACACACATCCAGTGAAGATTCTCACATGGATCCAGTGAAGGTTCTCACATGGATCCAGTAAGGGTTCTCACACAGATCCAGTAAGGGTTCTCACACAGATCCAGGGAAGGTTCTCACACGGATCCAGGGAAGGTTCTCATGTGGATCCAATGAAGGTTCTCACACACATCCAGTGAAGATTCTCACATGGATCCAGTGAAGGTTCTCACATGGATCCAGTGAAGGTTCTCACATGGATCCAGGGAAGGTTCTCACACAGATCCAGTGAAGGTTCTCACACAGATCCAGGGAAGGTTCTCACACAGATCCAGTGAAGGTTCTCACACAGATCCAGTGAAGGTTCTCACATGGATCCAGCGAAGGTTCTCAGACAAAACTGGTGAAGTTTCTCACATGGACTCAGTGAAGTTTCTGACACAAAGTGTTGACTGCCCACAGCATGGACAACTCCAACCCCTTTGGAGTAATGACCTCAAGGTTGGTTTCTCAAGCACCCAAAATCTCCTGACTGGATTACAGATGTGAGTTCTGCCAGTGAGTGAAGGTGATAGCAGATAGAGGAGAAGCAGGATCTTCATTTCTCCTTCCCCACATTCTCCCATTTTCCATAGGAAGAGAGACCCAGCAGAGATGAAGTCAGGAATTGATTATTGCTGGAAGATTTATGAGCTTAAATTTGCCCTATATATCTTTAACATCCAAAAATATCTGCTTAAAACTCCTCATAATTATCCAGCATCATCCCTGGAGAGACAAAAAAGCACAAACTCAGTCATAGGTTTTATTTTCAGCCATTTCTTCTCTTGTTTTGCTGCCTTTGCTTTGAGCTGTCCAATGCCCAAATTTCTGCTCATACAGAGAATTCTTCTGATAATCCAGTTCTTTTTTCCACCAAAAATATCCAATGGGAGCATCAATATCACACGGATTCTCAGAGTTCTATGTTCCAGAAAGGAGTAATTGTTATTAAAGCGGAAATTTCAATTATTCTTGAAATTGCTGCGAGTTTTGTGTGACTGAGACCACCTGCATTGTTAGAGAACATAAAGCTGGGAAAAGGAGGGAAGAAAGAAGGAAAAGAAAGGAAAAATCTCCCTTGGCAAGGTGGAAGTTTTCTGTGAATACCCTGGGAGCAGCATCCCAATAGAGGTTTTTTTACCGTAAAATTATTCCCTAATTTTTTCTTGTTTATTCTTCCTGTTAATAGTTAAAAGGGGGAGGGAAAAAGAAGAAGAATTAAGAAAAAATATAAAGAAAGAAAAATATTAATTAAAAAAAAAAAAAGTCAGTGGCAAGACACTGCAAGAAACAAAGGAATCAAAAGAACAAGAAAAGGGAATAACAATTAAAGATCCTTGTGGTAAAAACAGGGAGGGATGAAAAAAGGAGGGGAAAAAAGGAATTCTGGCGCTAACCCCGAGCAATTTGCACCTTGTGCCCAGCTCATAACTCTCTGCTCCACGGCTTCCACAGCCCAGGATTTATGGCTGACAGTCCCAAAGTGGTTTGGAAATGGCACAGCCCCGAGGCCTTGTGGTGGGGCTGAGGGATGGCTGAGAAAACAGACCCGAGTTAATTTATGGGAGTGTTCCTTGGGGCTGGAATTCCAGCTCTCCTCTAGTGGAAAAGTCTTGCACGCACACACAGACACAAAATCGTCTCTTCTTTTTTGGGTTCTCACTCTTTCTGTCTTTATTCTCCTCATTTTTGCTTCTCATTTTTTTGCTCCAGAACCTCTACTCACCCTAAAGAAAATCCCATTACATTGTTTTAAAAAAATCTCATTCTTTTATTTTCTATTTCATTTCTGAAACATTTTCAACTAAGGATGATAAAATTTCCTTACTTTTTAAAATTCCTATTTCTTCCGTCTCATCCTGCTTACTCATAAACATTTTGGAAATTTCCTTGAAAAACAGAAAGATGAAATTACTTAAAAAATTAAAATAGTAATTTCAACAAGCTTCAGACATTTTTAAGTTGCTGAATTTTCAGAAGATAGGGGAAATAATTGTTCTTTGGATCTCCAAAACTGGGTCTTGGGAAAAAAAATAAAATATGTATTTTCCAACTGTTCTTCATATGATAAATGTGGTTTGGGAGAAAATCCTGGTTTCCACTGAGGACTAGGAGGATCCTAAAACTGAAATCTTCCTGCCCCTCTGGATTTAATGCAGGAATCAAAGGGAGGGGAAGGGAGGCCGATGTGGAGCCAGTGGATTGTGCTCCAGCATTCCCAACATTTGGAATGTCGGCAATTATCTGCATTGGAAACATTTGGGATCCAGCCAGGAGGAAAGAGCTCGGTTCTCACCGGGAGAGCTGAGGAATGGGATGGGTTTGGATCCCACTGAAGGAGATGATGTTTTCCAAACTTCCCTGGGAATTCTGGCACGGGTTAAATCAGTCCCACACCGACCAATAGCCCGGTCTGGGGTCTGCAGGTGCAATCCAGATGTGAACAGCACAGCTGGGCCACAAAAGGTGTCAGATTTATGAGATTTATGACATTTATCAGATTTATCAGATTTATCAGTATCAGGTAGTCCACACTTTGTCCTTCCTTAACATTATCCTTTATCCCTTGCACCTGATTTCCTCTCCCAGGAGCAGATTAACATTCCCAGGTCACTTCTGGGCTCTGCTTAATGGATTCCCATTGCCAGAGGGCAGGGATATTGGATATTGGGAAGGAATTCCTGGCTGGGAGGGTGGAGATGCCCTGGCACAGGGTGTCCAGAGCAGCTGTGGCTGCCCCTGGATCCCTGGAATTGTCCAAGGCCAGGTTGGATGGGGCTTGGAGCAACATGGTTGTGGATATCTTTCTCTGGGAGTGAGACACTTCACAGAATCAATATTATTCCCCTTTTCCCCCATTTTTCCAATTTCCTCCATTTCCCCATTTTTTAATGTTTTTCCCCATTTTTCCCGTTTCTTTTTTTCTATTTTACCCTCATTTTTCTCATTCCTTCCCCATTTTAACCCCATTTCTTCCCATTCTTTCCCAATTTTTCCCACCAACAGCCCTTTCCACGAGACCCGCCCAGCCAGCACCGCCTTGCCTCTTCCCCTTCATCCCTGCCCACCTAAACCCGGCTCCAGGGGCTTTGCTCCAGCCTGGCCCTTCCCAGTGTCCCCTATCAAGGCGAGGATGTCACCCGAGGCCAGAGCTGGGTGTAAAGCTCCGAGATAGCCCCGCTATCACCTCCCCCTCGGGGTGAGAAGAGGCGTTATCAGCCCGTCCCGAGATAAGAGCTCTGCCCTGAGTGACAGCGCCAAGATAAACGGCCCCGCGTTGACTCGTTGATAACGCCCCGGCTTAAATCCAAGGGAGCTCCCTGATCCAGGAGCTGGAGCACAGCCCCACCAGCCAGGACAGGGATTGAGGTGGCCTCCAGCAGCTATTTTTGAGCACGGCTGAAATAGCTTCCCAACAAAAAGGGTTAATCCGCGCCTGGCTTCAAGCCCTGGCTTTGGCATCGCCTCCCGTGGGATGCAGGAATCAGTTTGGGCTCTCCCAGGCTTTGTTTCTCAGCCACCAGGGTGGATTAGGGCAGGATGATCCAGGCAGAAAGACAATCCCACCCTGGGCATGTGAACTCTGATCTTGTCCTGGTCGCCACCAAAGATCCATCAGTAGCACCCTTTTGGGATTCCAGAGATTGTCCAGCTCACAAATACAGATCCAGCTGTGAAATCCAGTCTCCTTTTGGGATCCCAGGAGATTTCCCAGTTCACCACCAAGGCTCCATTTGTAAAATCCAGTCTCCTTCCAGGGTTCCAGGAGATTTCCCAGTTCACCACCAAGGATCTAGCTGTCACATCCAGGCTCCTTCCAGGATTCCAGATTTGTCATTTCACCAGTGGAAATTCAGCTGTAAAATCCAGTCTCCTTTTGGGATTCCAGGAGATTTCCCAGTTCACCACCAAGGATCCAGCTGTAAAATCCAATCTCCTTCTGGGATTCCAGGAGATTGCCCAGTTCCCCAGTGAGGATCCAGCTGTAACATTCTTTTGGGATTCCAGATTTCCCAGTTCACCACCAAAGATCCATCTGTAAAATCCAGTTTCCTTCCAGGGTTCCAGGAGATTTCCCAGTTCATCAGCAAGGATCCATCTGTAAAATCCAGTCTCCTTCCAGGGTTCCAAGAGATTTCCCAGTTCACCACCAAGGATCCAGCTGTACCATTCAGGCTCCTTCCAGGATTCCAGATTTCTCATTTCACCAGTAGGAATTCAGCTGTAAAATCCAGTCTCCTTTTGGGATTCCAGGAGATTGCCCAGTTCACCACCAAGGATCCAGCTGTGAAATCCAGTCTCCTTCCAGGATCCCAGGAGATTTCCCAGTTCACCACCAAGGTTCCATTTGTAAAATCCAGTCTCCTCTGGGATTCCAGGAGATTTCCCAGTTCACCACCAAGGATCCAGCTGTCACATCCAGGCTCCTTCCAGGATTCCAGATTTCTCATTTCACCAGTAGGAATTCAGCTGTAAAATTCAGTCTCCTTTTGGGATCCCAGGAGATTTCCCAGTTTACCACCAAGGATCCATTTGTAAAATCCAGTCTCCTTCTGGGATCCCAGGAGATTTCCCAGTTCACCACCAAGGATCCTGCTGTAACATCCAGGCTCCTTTTGGGATCCCAGGAGATTTCCCAGTTCCCCAGTAAGAATCCAGCTGTAACATTCTTTTGGGATTCCAGGAGATTTCCCAGTTCACCACCAAGGATCTAGCTGTAAAATCCAGTCTCCTTCTGGGATTCCAGGAGATTTCCCAGTTCACCACCAAGGATCCAGCTGTACCATTCAGGCTCCTTCCAGGATTCCAGATTTCTCATTTCACCAGTAGGAATTCAGCTGTAAAATCCAGTCTCCTTTTGGGATCCCAGGAGATTTCCCAGTTCACCACCAAGGATCCAGCTGTAATGTACAGGCCACTTCCAGGATCCCAGGAGATTGCCCAGTTCACCAGTAAGAATCCAGCTGTAAGATTCTTTTGGGATTCCAGATTTCCCAGTTCACCACCAAGGTTCCATTTGTAAAATCCAGTCTCCTTCTGGGATTCCAGGAGATTGCCCAGTTCACCAGCAAGGATCCAGCTGTACCATTCAGTCTCCTTCCAGGATTCCAGATTTCTCATTTCACCAGTAGAAATTCAGCTGTAAAATCCAGTCTCCTTTTGGGATTCCAGGAAATTTCCCAGTTCACCAGCAAGAATCCAGCTTTAACATCCTTTTGGGATTCCAGATTTCCCAGTTCACCAGTAAGAATTCAGCTGTAACATCCAGGCTCCTTTTGGAATCTCAGGAGATCCATTGCTCTTGTTGGAAACTTCTCCTAAGATTCCCAATTTTCCAAATTTTCCATGTCTCATCCCATCCACTGGAATTATCCCCCTACAATAACATTAAATAATCGCTCATCCTCTTCCATGCTCCACACTCGTCTGGAAATCTCAGATTTATTTTTCTCCATTTGTTCGCTGTCAGTCTGTGTTACATCCTTTAGGTTTTTTGGTGTTCTTGAATAATCAGACTGTCAATTATCAATTCTGATCAATATATTGATGAGTGTGTAGAACACACTCTGTCATAATAGAATTATGGAATTCCAGGATGTTTGGGTGGCCAGGAACCCTCAAGTTCATCTCATTCCACCTCCTGCCATGGCATGGACACCTTCCATTGTCCCAGGTTGCTCCAAGCCCTGTCCAGACCCACCTTGGACACTTCCAGGGATCCAGGGGCAGCCTCAGCTCCCTTGGGAATTCCATTCCAGGGCCTCCTCACCCTCCCAGCCAGGAATTCCTTCCCAATATCCCACCCATCCCTGCCCTCTGGCAGTTTAAATTCATTAAACAGAGCCCAGAACTGAACTGGGAATGTTTGGTGAACTCAGGAGATGCCAAGATTTTAAAGCCAAAATCTAATTTCATTTCAAGTTCTTGACCACTTCATGGTCCAATTGAAAATTAATTAATTCTGAGGCAATTGTTGAAATTTCCAGCTCAGGAGAGACTGGAAAACCCCCATGGAAACCTCAGAAAATTCCCTGAGAGTCGTCCTGTTGCTCTGAGGCAGCTGCAGAGATTTTGGGATCATTTCAGAAGCAAAAATTTCCCAACACTCTGGAACATTTCCCCCAAAGCCGTGGTTCACTGCATTTTTCCTTTTGATGAAGAATTGAATGGCAGAAAAAACTTTTGTTGGACCATTTTCCATAAAACTCTCAGGATCTCCTGCTGCTTTCCTTCCCAAATGTTTATTTTGTGGACCACCACAATGGTCTGTATGAATTATTGGTGGTCTGTGCTCTTTAATGTGGAGAGTTACTGCTTTATAATATATTTAATATTTTTAACGTTATTTTGAGTCAATATTTTCATTTTTTCAATAAAATATTAACTCAAAAAATGCCAAAAAATGTAGTCACTGTGGAGCTTTGTGTTCTTACACTCACATAAAAATATTATGGTTTTTAATGAAAAAACAGTTCATAAAGAATTTTCTGTTCACAATCATTTTGGAAGTTATCAAAATTTTTGGTTTATTTAAAATCTACATTCTAAGTAGTAGAAAAGGGGGTTTCAGTAGCAAAGAGGAAAAAAATTACACCACTTTTAAGCAAAAGAAAATACAGGAATGAGAATTTTAACAGGAAAGATATTAGGAAATAGTTTATTGGAAAAAGGGAATTGACTTTCAGCACTCAGAGGTGGTAATTAGGTGCCAATACCGAAATTGTTCACGACATCAGCTTGGCCATTTTTCACCGGCTCTGGTTGCCCGTTTGGGATGGGATCAGACACCTTCCATGCCTTGGATGCTCCCCAGGGAGGTTTCCAGTGCCTGGGCTTCCACCACAATCCATGGAAAGGAAGGGGAGGAGCAAAATTCCCAGCACCTCACCAGGCTCCTGCTCTGGATCATCCCGGTTCGTTTGTTGGCAACAGGAAATCTCAGCAGCTGAGAGAGGAACCAAAGTTTTGTTGGGATGAGGATCCACTTCTTCCGAATTTTGGTCCGTGTTTTATCCGACATAAAATGCTCGTGTAAAATAACCCAAATTTTTAAACTTTAAATACAGCTTGAGATGTTTTATCTGTTGGTTAAGACAAAAATCTGAATTTTTCCCAGATATCAGCACCTTGATGCCAATGAAATTCCCGGTGGGAATAGGTTTTGGGAGGGGAGGTGTGTCTCCTTTAAAAAGAGGTGTATTCATGTGTATGTCTCTCTCAGAGCGTGAATAGACACCCTCACACACATTCCATGTTTGGAAGCACTTTGGAGTAGAAAGTTTGGCTTCCCAAGGAATTTTCTATGTTTTCTGGCAGCCGCTTCCAGCCAGGTTAACCTGATATTTCCCACAGAACTTCAGGCCAGGGAATGTGATTATAAAACTTTCCCATCCAGGCAACGTTTTAAACCAAACTCGTGATACTGAAGGATGGACAGATTCCACTCCCGGTCTGTTTGTGTGTGAGGAATCCAATGCATGGGAGGGCTTTAAACCTCCATACAACATTTTTCCTTTTTTTTTTCTATTTTTTTTTCCCCATTTTTCTTTTCCTTTCCAGAAGTGAATCAACAGAAGAGAAACCATTGGCCAAAGGAACCGGGTCCATCAGAGCTGACTGGGGTTGAACTCTTGGAGCCAAATCTGAACCTCAAAGACCCACCACAGTCTTACACTGAAGAAAAGAAAAGAAAAGAAAAGAAAAGAAAAGAAAAGAAAAGAAAAGAAAAGAAAAGAAAAGAAAAGAAAAGAAAAGAAAAGAAAAGAAAAGAAAAGAAAAGAAAAGAAAAGAAAAGAAAAGAAAAGAAAAGAAAAGAAAAGAAAAGAAAAGAGAAGAGAAGAGAAGAGAAGAGAAGAGAAGAGAAGAGAAGAGAAGAGAAGAGAAGAGAAGAGAAGAGAAGAGAAGAAAAGAAAAGAAAAGAAAAGAAAAGAAAAGAAAAGAAAAGAAAAGAAAAGAAAAGAAAAGAAAAGAAAAGAAAAGAAAAGAAAAGAAAGTTGTTTTTCTGGCAATATTTTCCAGCTCTCACTACTGGAGATATGAAAGAGCTTTGTAGACAGAATCATCATTTCATTATCCATGTTTTCCAGGTGGTGGCATCTGGCAGGATGGAAGAACATCTAGGAATGACACTTGAGGCAATTTGATCCCTCTCGGGTTCATAAATGAAACCCCACAGTCCTGATTTGTGCTCTTTGCACAGGAGCTCCTTGTGGATCCTCAGCACCCAACTCTTCCAGCATCCAGCAGGGAATCCTGGAATGGCTTTGGTTGGAAGAGACCTTAAGGATCATCCAGGGACACCTTCCATTATTCCAGCCTGAAAAGTTTTTCATCAAACACAGATTCATCCCCATCACCCTCCCTCATCATTCTCATGTCATCCCCAAATACACCCTAAAATCCAGGGAGTGGCAAAGGAATATTGTTAACATAAAAATAACAGGAAGGAATATTATTTTCTGAATATTGTTTCCTGATATATAAATCCTCTTTAAAAATCTTTGTAAAATCTTGTTAGTGACACTGAACTCCAGCTGAGTCATCCTAAAAAGAAAAAATCCCAAAGAGAACCCCCAATCCCAGATTTCTTTCTTATTTTAATGAGAAGAGCAAAGCAAAGGGCACCAAACATAAACCAAGGGGGTAAAACCACTTTGTTTTAATTAAAGCTGCACCAAGCCCAGAGCAGCTTTGCCCAAGACATGGAAGTGACAGCAGAGAGTGATCATTATTCCTAAGGGAAGAGCTGCCAGGAGAACGCGGAGGGAGCTTCAATTTGTCGTGGAAAAAGCCTGTTAATTACAGCTAACGAGCTCTGAGCAGGGTCTGTATAACAGTGACCCCTGAGTGAAGAAGCCTCCTCCAGAATTGACCTTGTCATGAGCCCTGACAGAGGCCAGAGCAGCTCTGGGGACGCTCAGGAGGTGACAGGGTCTCTAATTAACGGGCTGCTCCGTTAATTAGCCCTGGGACAGCTCCGGAGAATTTCCTGCTGCAGCTCTGGGGGGACGGGGCAAAGGCCTCTGGAGCAGCCCTGCCCCGAGGGAGGGATGTTTGTGCTGAGCCCCAGAATGGCCGGGCTGGCCTCAGGAAATGCCCCTCAGGGAATGCAGGAGCCCAAAATGACCCCTGGGCATTCCTAGGTGGGAGTGGGGGTGGGAAAAGGATGGGCAGGCAATGACAGGAGTGGGGAAATGGAGTCCAGAACACGGGGGAATTTTTGAGGTCCCTCCCAACACAAAGCATTCTGTGATTCCAGGAATGTGCCTCCTGCAGGGTGATGCAGGACCCACGTTTTCCCCATCATCTCTATCCAGGAATTCCCTGTTGCACCATGGAATATCCAGATATCCCTCAACAATTCCAAAGGGGAACAACCTCTCGGTGGGGTTTGGATTTTGGAGAACCACACAGAGACTTTGGATTGAATCTGTAACAGAAAAGAGCAAATTTAAACCTAAAGGTTTTAATTTCTTTGCCTCTCCATTGATGCTCTCCCCACACGAATGTTCAGGGGCATCAGGAGTGGATCTCTCTAAATTCCAGAATCCTTGAATCCCAGAGTGGTTTGGGACAAAGCATTCTGCAGGGTGATGCAGGACTCACGTTTTCCCCATCATTCCTTTCCAGGAATTCTTTTCCCCACCATGGAATATCCAGACATCCCTCAACAATTCCAAAGGAGAACGACCCCTCAGTGGGATTTGGATTCAGGAGAACCACACAGAGACTTTGGGTTGAATCTGTAACAGCAAAGAACAAATTTAAACCTAAAGGTTTTGATTTCTTTCCCTCTCCATTGATGCTCTCCCCACACAAATGTTCAGGGGCATCAGGAGTGGATCTCTCTAAATTCCAGAATCCTTGAATCCCAGAGTGGTTTGGGTTGGAAAAATTCCCCAGATCCAAACCCTGGGGTGTGTTTAGGTTGGATATAGGAAAAAATTTCTTCATCAAAAAGGTTGAGGGCAGTGATGGAGTCCCCATCCCTGGAAGGATTTAAAAGCCATGTGGTTGTGGCACTTGGAGACGTGGGATAGTGGTGGCCTTGGGAATGGTTGGACTCAATGACCTTGGACATCTCCAGCTTAAAAAATTCTGTGATTCCATGACCTCTTGCAGATTTATGAACGTATTTTTTGATACCTTGGCAAAACAGAGAGGTATGGGCCAATCATCAACTTCCTCATCTCCATGGATCATCTCAAGTGCTCTCCTGCCAGGTCCGCAGGATTCCACATCCGAGGAAAAGAGCTGACACTCGGTTGAAATGCACATTTTCCAAGGAGGAGACGTTGGATAAAGAATGCACACATTCCAAATTGATAAGGAAACTGATAAGGTCCCTTTTTTTGTGTGCTGAAAGATCAACAAAAGGAGAAAAGATGATTCCTGAGCTCTGCTTTGCAAGTGCACAGTCCCTGCAAGTGTCCAAGGACAGGTTGGACCCTTGGCAGTTGTCCCAGCCCTTGGCCACAGATGGCCTTCAAGGCCACTCCCAACCCAACCACTCCAGGATTCCTTGGAGATGAACTCCTCATCCTCTGGGAAGCGGCAGCTCCCTGGAAAAAGGATTTATATGGATTTGTTTCACATCCCATCTGCACCATCCCGGGAATATTCACCCCTTGTGGCGTCCCCTCAGACTTCCAGAGCCTCTCACCCGTTTGTGGATGAATTTCTGTGTTCTCCATGCCCACTGCCCGGCAGAGATCCCGGATTCTCTTTCCCCCAGGAGCTGAGAAAAGGGACAAAGGTCCTTGTCCTCCTCCTGGACAGGATGCTGGGCTGGAGTGACCTTTTCCCTGATCCAGGGCAGCTGTTCCCACGTCCCTTAGCAGATCCAGAGGTTTTCAACAGCTGCTGCAGCCGCTCCCAGTTTGAGCTCTGGAGGATTCCAAGAATTCCTTCTGCGCCTTGGGATGACGAGGTGGTTGTGATCCCAGCCAACCCTGGGATGCATTTAAACCCAGTGGCACGGACAAATCCATGACTTCGCAGGAATTATTGCCTCTGCTGAAAATTTAATTGGGTAATGCAAGTTTTGATGCAGATTCCGGCGTGGACAGGGTTGGTTTTTGGGTTTTTTTTTGGCAGATCTTTATCCAAAACACCCTAACTTCTGAAGGGTGTTATATCAGATTATATATCAGATATATAATGGGATTATAGCAGATACTCTGTGGATTTTAAAAGTTAAAAATCTGTAAAAAAAGTTAAAAATCAGCTAAAAATCTGCATTTTAAAAGTTATTCCTACAACAATTTGATGATGTTCCACTGGCTGGAATGTGTATGTGCCTGGTCTGACTCCACTGCCCTCATCCACTGAAAATCTCCCCAAATCCGCTCCCTGGGATATCATTCCCAGCTTTCCTGAGCTGTGTGGTCCAACCTCAGCACAAACCAGGACCTTGAGGGAGCAGTAACGACTCTCCCAGCCTCGGAATTCCGGCTCAGGCGGTGCTGGGATCTTCCCTGGCCGCATCCCTGTGATCCTGAGAGGAAAATCTGGGATAACACCTGGAGGGGACACCAAATGTGGGGCTGTGACATATTAAAAAAAATCCACTTCATTTTTTCCATTTAAAAGCTCAGCTCCCATTTTCACCTCTTTGGGATTCTGTGGTGATCCTGTTGGATTGGGAATTCCCGGGATCCCTGTTGAAGGCTTTCCTTGCCTCCATAAACCCACAGCTGCTTTGGCTGGGAATCTCCTGCTCCTGGCATGGGATTCAATTCCCAACTTGCTGCCTATGGAGTCTGAGCACGTCCGGCTTTGAGGTTCCTGCTGCTGCAGTGAGGGATTTGTTTTTCTCCCAGCTGCTTTTTCATGGAGCGGCCCAGCATTCCCTAAACTCTTTTTTTTGTTCCTTCTTCCCTCAAAACCTCAACTCCCAGTAACATCCAAAATCCCTTTAGGATTGGCTGTGCTGCTGTTGCCGTGTTGACAAATCCAGAATTCCCTCTCCCAGTATTTATTTATAGTATTTATTCCAGCAGCTTCCATCATTCCCAGCTGGTTTCAAGCTCCAAGTGCTGGGTTATGTCAGCCAGGCACATCAGTCGTAAGGAAAAAAAAATAATTTGCTTATCCAGAGAATCCTGGAGGATCCAGGGACAATCCCTTCAGTATTCCAGAAGGATTTACAGATTCCAGGTGGTTTGTCTCTGTAATAATCACAGAGGGTGTTTTCCTGTGAATCTCAAGTTTTCCAGGTTTTTTGGGGTGTTGAGGATCAATGAGTGAAGAATGAGGGGGTTTCACTGAAATCCAGGAATGACACCGAGGGAGGAAGGGTTGGGAGATCTTCAGAATATGCAAAAAAAACTCTCCACACTTCAAATTTTCTGGAATTTCCAGGAATTTTCAAATTGGCTGGATTTCTCTGGAATCATGGAATAATTTCAGTTGGAAAAAAGCTCCAAGATCATCGAGTCCAACCGTTCCCTCACCACAAAACCACGTCCCCAAATGCCACATCCACCCATTTTTTGAATCCTTCCAGGTGTGGTGATTCCAACACTTCCCCATTCCAATGCCTGACCACCCTTTCCATGAAAAACTTTTCCCTAAATATCCAACCTAAACCTCCCCTGGCGCAACCTGAGGCTGTTCCTCTCCCCTTGGATAGGAGCAGAATGCTGAGTGTCTCAGAATTTGCATTCTGAATTCCTCCTGCTGTCATTCCAGGGACAAAATTCCCTGGGCCTGAGAACGTCATTCCCAACACACATCCCTAGTTTTCCCAAACATTTATGTACATGGGTGATTTTATAAACATTTTCAATTTCTTAATTTTTGTGGAACAGTTTTGGTTTTTTTAGCACATGCTTAAATATTTCCCAATTCCTGGCTGATTATTTCATGGAATGTGCCAGTGATAAATTCGGAAATCAACCATCATTTCTTAGTTCTGAATCTTAATTCCTGAAAAATTTCTCTGGCTCACCTGAATCCTGATTGGAAAATATTTAAGTGGCTAATTAAAGGAGAAATAATTGATGAGGATGTGTCTGTAAACTTTGGAATTTCATTTGTTTGGACACTCACATAATTCCATTCAATAAAAAAGGAAGCGTTCCTTGATCCATGAATCCGTGGGTTTGGGTTTTTGTTTTAGATGGAGAGAAAATGTTGCCAATATCCCACAGGGAATTCCAAAGTTCACCTCCAGGCTGTGTGGAGCACTTTGGAAACACCCATTCCTTTCCTTGCATTCTAGATTTTATTGGAATAAATGCTCATTCCTTGCTCATTTCCTCCTTTAAACTCCTGATTTTATATCCTTTGATCCTACCCAGCCTCAAACCTTCCTCTTCCTTGCTGATTTCCTGGTGCGTCCTTCATTCTTTGGGAAAACCATTCCATATGTTCAATCCTCACGGGAAACTTTTTATCCACTTGCTGCCCCTGATTCTCACTGAAGAGGGAGCCAGGATTGAAAAGAACCCAGGAACTCTCTGGGAAGAGCATCTCCATCCCTCAGGAACCCAAAAATTCCTCTTCTCCCACCATTGTCCTTTAGCAGGGAATATAAACTCCCTACAAACAAAAATTTGTGGGATTTTTTGGTTTTGTGTTATTTTGGTTCAAACTCATGGTTCAAACTGAGGGAATGGCAGAGTTTTCCAGCAAAAATGATTTTCCAAAGCAAATCCCTTCTGCCAAATCCCACCGTGCTGGCAGGATAATGGCACGGGGCTGCTCCAGAGGGATTTGGGTTGGATCTCAGGGAAAGGTTCTTCCCTCAGAGCATGGCTGGGCACTGCCCAGGCTCCCCAGGGAATGGGCACATTCCCAAGGCTGCCAGAGCTCCAGGAACATTTGCACAACTCAGGGACAGGGTGGGATTGTTGGGATTATCCTGGGAAGCACCAGGAGCTGGTCTGGAGGATCCTTGTGGGAATCCTCCACATCAGGATTTTCTACGATTTCTACGATTTCCACAATTTCCCTACGAATTTCTACGATTTTTCTATGAATTTTACAACTCCCACCGGAGTATTCCCAGTCTCCCATGCGTTCCTGAATCCACCAATTAACATGGATTTCTCCTCTGATCCTTCCTTCTTCCTCCCCTTGCTGTGTCCTGGGGATCTCCTCCTGAGCAGGAGAGGATTCCTGCAGGACCAGGTGTTTGAATTCCCAAAGGGTTCAAGGCTGGGGAATGGCAGGTGGAATTCGGGTTGTGGATTGGAGAGGAGGAGGAGGACAGAAGAAATTCCAGGAGGAGAAAAGAAGGATTTATGGTGTTTGGGTGGAGAGAAAAGAGATCACAGCAAGGATATCCAGCCTTGGGAATCCTCAGCACCTCAGGATAAAGGCCCTAATTTGGAAAGGTCCAAAGCTGGAGAATGGCAGGTGGAATTCAGGTTGTGGTTTGGAGAGAAGGAGGGATCTGGAAGAAATTCCAGGAGGCAACAAGAGGGATTTATGGGGGAAAAAAAGGAATCACAGCAAGGATATCCAGCCTTGGGAATCCTCAGCACCTCAGGATAAGGGCTCTAATTTGGAAAGGGGTGTGGAGATGTGTGGGAAGGTTCAAAGCTGGAGAGTGGCAGGTGGAATTCAGGTTGTGGTTTGGAGAGGAGGAGAAATATGGAAGAAATTCCAAGAAGGAACAAGAGGGATTTATGGTGGAAAAAAAGGGATCACAGCATGGATATCCAGCCTTGGGTGGGCTCAGCATCTCAGGATAAAAGCCCTAATTTGGAAAGGGATGTAGAGATGTGTGGGAAGGTTCAAAGCTGGAGAATGGCAGGTGGAATTCAGGTTGTAGTTTGGGGAGAAGGAGGGATATGGAAAAAATTCCAAGACGGAACAAGAGGGATTTATGGTGGAAAAAAAGGAATCACGGCAAGGATATCCAGCCTTGGGTGGGCTCAGCACTTTGGGATAAGGGCCCTAATTTGGAAAGGGATATGGAGAGGTGTGGGAAGGTTCAAAGCTGGAGAATGGCAGGTGGAATTCAGGTTGTAGTTTGGGGAGAAGGAGGAAGATGGAAAAAATTCCAAGACGGAACAAGAGGGATTTATGGTGGAAAAAAAGGAATCACGGCAAGGATATCCAGCCTAGGGAATCCTCAGCACCTCAGGATAAGGGCTCTAATTTGGAAAGGGATGCAGAGATGTGTGGGAAGGTTCAAAGCTGGAGAATGGCAGGTGGAATTCAGGTTGTGGTTTGGAGAGAAGGAGGGATCTGGAAGAAATTCCAGGAGGCAACAAGAGGGATTTATGGTGGAAAAAAAGGAATCACAGCAAGGATATCCAGCCTTGGGAATCCTCAGCACCTCAGGATAATGGCCCTAATTTGGAAAGGGGTGTGGAGATGTGTGGGAAGGTTCAAAGCTGGAGAGTGGCAGGTGGAATTCAGGTTGTGGTTTGGAGAGGAGGAGGAGGATAGAAGAAATTCCAGGAGGAGAAAAGAAGGATTTATGGTGTTTGGGTGGAGAGAAAAGAGATCACAGCAAGGATATCCAGCCTTGGGAATCCTCAGCACCTCAGGATAAAGGCCCTAATTTGGAAAGGTTCAAAGCTGGAGAATGGCAGGTGGAATTCAGGTTGTGGTTTGGGAGAAGGAGGAATCTGGAAGAAATTCCAGGAGGAGAAAAGAAGGATTTATGGTGTTTGAGTGGAAAAAAAGGAATCACAGCAAGGATATCCAGCCTTGGGTGGGCTCAGCATCTCAGGATAAAAGCCCTAATTTGGAAAGGGATGTAGAGATGTGTGGGAAGGTTCAAAGCTGGAGAGTGGCAGGTGGAATTCAGGTTGTAGTTTGGGGAGAAGGAGGAAGATGGAAAAAATTCCAAGACGGAACAAGAGGGATTTATGGTGGAAAAAAAGGAATCACGGCAAGGATATCCAGCCTTGGGTGGGCTCAGCACTTTGGGATAAGGGCCCTAATTTGGAAAGGGATATGGAGAGGTGTGGGAAGGTTCAAAGCTGGAGAGTGGCAGGTGGAATTCAGGTTGTGGATTGGAGAGGAGGAGGGATCTGGAAGAAATTCCAGGAGGCAACAAGAGGGATTTATGGTGGAAAAAAAGGGATCACAGCAAGGATATCCAGCCTTGGGTGGGCTCAGCACTTTGGGATAAGGGCTCTAATTTGGAAAGGGATGTGGAGATGTGTGGGAAGGTTCAAAGCTGGAGAGTGGCAGGTGGAATTCAGGTTGTGGATTGGAGAGGAGGAGGAGGATAGAAGAAATTCCAGGAGGAGAAAAGAAGGATTTATGGTGTTTGGGTGGAGAGAAACGGAATCACGGCAAGGATATCCAGCCTTGGTTGGGCTCAGCATCTCAGGATAAAGGCCCTAATTTGGAAAGGTCCAAAGCTGGAGAGTGGCAGGTGGAATTCAGGTTGTGGTTTGGAGAGAAGGAGGAGGATAGAAGAAATTCCAGCAGGAGAAAAGAAGGATTTATGGTGTTTGGGTGGAGAGAAACGGAATCACAGCAAGGATATCCAGCCTTGGGAATCCTCAGCACCTCAGGATAAAGGCCCTAGTTTGGAAAGGTTCAAAGCTGGAGAATGGCAGGTGGAATTCAGGTTGTGGTTTGGGAGAAGGAGGAATCTGGAAGAAATTCCAGGAGGGAACAAGAGGGATTTTTGGTGTTTGGGTGGAAAAAAAGGGATCACAGCAAGGATATCCAGCCTTGGGTGGGCTCAGCACTTTGGGATAAAGGCCCTAATTTGGAAGGGGATGTGGAGAGGTGTGGGAAGGTGGATTTGGGAGACAGAATGAGTCCAGCAAGAGTTAACTCAGCCTGGTGCCTCCTCTCCCCCAGTGCCTCCCACCCTCCCCAAATCCCAGGCTGTGCCTTCCTTATCAGCCCCGGTGCTGACACTCTGCCCAGGGATGTTTTCCGAGGGATATCAGTGCTCCTGCTTCCCTTCCCAAGGGCTCTATCTCTGCCTGTTTCTCAGCAGCTCCTCACTAGGCTGTGGCTTGGTTTGGAAAACGAAACCTCCATCCCAAGGAAAACAGACCCACCCGTTTTTCTGAGCCTTTTTTTTTTTTTTTTTTTTTTTGCAGGAATTGAAGAAAAAAAAAGAAAGAAAAAAAAAATAAAAAAAGAATCCCAGGAATATTTGTGTGCTGCAATTAAAATGGAATCATAAGATAAAATGTGAATGTTTGCACGTAAACCAATCAAAACCTGGGCAGGGATGAATGGCACATGGCTAATTTTGCTTTTCTTTAAAATAAATTATGCTAAAACAGGGAAAGGAATGTCTGGGATTGTTCATTCTCCCTGGAATTGGGGTGGTTGGAGGGAACCACCTTGCTCCACCTGCCTCAAGGTGACTTCAGGCCTGGTTGTGACCTTTAATGACACCATTAAATGACATTTAATGACATTTTGTGCCACCTCCAGTGAGCCCAGGCCCCTCCTTGCCCTGCCCAAGGTGTTGGTGACACCACGGAGCTGCAGGGAAGGGACAACTGCGATCCTGAGAAATCCTTGGAAATCGGATTATCCTTCCTAAAAGGATCAACAACTGCAAAAGGAACATGGAAAAAATATCCCAGACAATCCCACCTTTGCGCTTTCCTGCTCTTCACAGTCCCAGGAATTTGGAAGCCTGAAGGTTTGGATGGTGAATATGGATGAGGGGCGAATGGGAACCTGAAAAATGAGGGATTGTTTCCCACAGTTTTACCCTGTGGAAAAGCTGCATCTCACCTTGGAGGAATTCTCAGGGAGAACCTGAAGCATGGCAGGACACAAGGGAATGGTTGGAGCTGTGCCGGGGGAGGTTCCAGTTGGATTTTAGGGAAAGATTTCAGTTGGATTTTAGTGGAAGGTTCCAGTTGGATTTCAGGGAAAGGTTCCGGTTGGATTTCAGGGAAAGGTTCCAGTTGGATTTTAGGGAAAGGTTCCAGTTCAATTTTGGGGAAAAGTTCCTGTTGGATTTTAGGGAAAGGCTCCAATTGGATTTTAGGAAAAGTTTCAGTTGGATTTTAGGGAAAGGTTCCAGTTGGATTTTAGAGAAAGATTCCAGTTGGATTCTAGGGAAAGGGTCCAATTGGATTTTAGGGAGAAGTTCCAGTTGGATTTTAGGGAAAGGCTCCAACTGGATTTTAGGAAAAGGTTCTAGTTGGATTCTAGGGAAAGGCTTAATTTTGATTTTGGGGAAAGGTTTCATTTGGATTTTGGGGAAAGGTTTCATTTGGATTTTAGGGAAAGATTTTGGTTGGATTTTAGGGAAAGGTTCCAGTTGGATTTTAGGGAAAGGTTTCATTTGGATTTTGGGGAAAGGTTTCATTTGGATTTCAGGGAAAGGTTCCAGTTGGATTTTAGGGAAAGGTTCCAGTTGGATTTTAGGGAAAGGTTCCTCCTCCAGAGGGAAGTTGGGCACTGCCCAGGCTCCCCGGGGAATGGTCACATTCCCAAGGCTACCAGAGCTCCAGGAGCATTTGGAAAACGCTTCCAGGGATGCACAGGGTGGGATTGTTGGGGTGTCCGTGCAGGGCCAGGGGTTGGACTGGATGATTCTTGTGGATCTCCTCCAGCTCAGGTTATTCTGTGTTTCTCGAATTCCATGGAATGGGAATGAAATAGGATGCTCAGCAGTGATTTAATCCTTAGCACTAAAATCTGTCATAGCTCTTGTGTTACTTCTATATAATAATTAATAAAAAAGAAATATTTTAAAATTAAGAAATTAAAAAATAGTTAGTTTCATGACAGAATTTTAGAACTTTTTGGGGATTTTATGGATTTTTTTGTTACTTATAAAATTTTCAGTGAATGGAAGATACTAAACAAAAACTCACTGCAGCTTTGACGCTTCCAGGGATTTATGCTGGAGGTTCTTCCAAAAGCTTTTATCCCTCTTTCCTCTTCTTCTCCACCTTCTTGAGGAGTTGGATGTTGGGGGATGAATAAATTTGGTTTTCAGTGCCCCCATTTTGCCCTCATTGAAATCAGTGACACAAATCTCAATAATCCAATAATAAATTTGGTTTTCAGTGCCCCCATTTGTCCCTTGTTGAAATCAGTGACACAAATCCCAATAAACCAATAAAAAATTTGGTTTTCAGTGCCCCCATTTGTCCCTTGTTGAAATCAGTGACACAAATCCCAATAATCCAATAATAAATTTGGTTTTCAGTGCCCCCATTTGTCCCTTGTTGAAATCAGTGACACAAATTCCAATAATCCAATAATAAATTTGGTTTTCAGTGCCCCCATTTGTCCCTTGCTGAAATCAGTAACACAAATCCCAATAATTCCAGCAAACCACAGAGGGAACTGGAGGCTCCGGTGGAGAATTTTGGAGATTCTTGAAGAATCAAAGCTCAAAACCTTCCAGCAAGTGGTGACAAGGACGAGATGGAAACACAAAGCCACATTTTTGACAAACCCAGTAATTTCCAGTGCACAAAGCCACCAGTCCTGTAAATTAATGATTTTAAAGCAGGAATAACTCACTGCTGGGTGTGGCAGCACATAAAGCTGTTGTAAAATACTCACTGAGTATGGAGAGAGTTCACTGACCACAGCACCCGAGGCTGAGCCTCTGATTTTAAAATTAGTGCAAGAGTCAATGGAAATGGAACAATTTTCCTTGATAATTCCGGTGTCGCTGACCCGGTTTTTGTGATAATTTGAGAGTCACTCACCCAGTCGTTATCAGAATAAAAATCCAGTTGGTCAAGTCAAGGCCGCCAGTACTGGAAATGGAACTGTGAAATTCCGAGGTCAGAAACCTCACCAGGGACAGCACTGACAGCAAAAATATGAGGAATGGTTTGGCAGGACCAGGATGGAGTTTTTAGGAGCAATTGGGGCTTGACCCTGAAGAATTTGCTCAGCTGAGTTTGGCTGTAGGGTATGGATGCAATAATGGCCTTGTTTTGCAGCCCCTGCCTCCAAAAATGAGGAAAAAAAATAAAGATCCGTGGAAAAATAATAGAATTTTCTATTTCTAACCTGATCAAGTAAAAGATTGATCATGGAAGGGGGGGTTGGAATTTAATCTTTGGGGTCCCTTCCAACCCAAACCATTCCATGGTTCCACGAGTCTGAATCACTGACAGCAACAGCATCCCTTTGATTTGAATTTTGATTTTAGGGGCTTTAAGGCATCATGTTTTCAAGTGTTTATTTACTCCTGAAAGGAAAAAATACGATTTTTGAATTAAAAAAATAGGTAATTCTTGTAGCTGGGAATTCAGCAAATAAACAACAAAATAATGTACAAAAAAAAAAAAAACCAAAAAACCCAAACCTAAGAGTGATCACAACCACTGGACTCTCACCTTCATGTCTGTTGTGACAGCAGAATATTTTACATCTCTTAAACAGAAGAAAATAAATCAAAATAATCAGAAAATTTTGCTGTCTGAGCAGTTCTGGTTCACCAAAAAGTAGCACTTCACTCACCCTCTTTTATTCAGAAATCGACTTTATTTCCCTCCTTTGCCTATGAAAAATCCTTTTACTCATAACCCGAGGGATAAAATACCATTTGCACGAGGCCTTTGCTGCGCAATCTGCAGCACAACCCTTGGTTGGCTGCCAGGCTCATAACCCCAGCCCCTGCAGAACGAAATGAAGACATTAATATCAGTTTTTATTAAGCTGGTAATAAGGCAGAGTTTAAAGCAAACGCAGGTGGAGGGGATTTGATGCCAAGGTTTTAAACACACGGCGTGAACGGGGCCAATCCAAATTTGGGAAGGGCGAGTGGAATTCCTTCTTTTAGGCTGGAGGCTGCAGCCCAGAATCCCAGAATTCCAGAGAATTCCAGAATCCTGGGATGGGTCAGGTTGAAAGGAACCACAGTGGGATCACCTAGAGCTCCAGCAGGGCACGTGGGAAGCGAAACCATAAAATATCCACGTCTGCCCTACCAGGGGTAATTCAGATATTTTCCAGGGTGTTCCTAAACCCTTCTCTGTTTAGGGATGGCCAGGAAGATCCCAAAGTTTGATTCCCTTTGGAGACCTGTGCTGGTTCCAGGTGTGGGTTTCTCTGGGTCTGGAGTGAAGGCACTGGAGATGTTATTTCATGTTCACACTCAGCTGTTTATTATTCCTTATCAGTAAAACAGTCTCACTGCTGGGAGTTCAGCAGCTTTTCATTAGAAGGCACAAAATGGCAACAATCTCTTGTTCCAAGGGATTTTCAGACTAAACTATCCCATTAAGAGCTGACACCTGGATTATTTTCCCTTTTAACCCAATAACTGATCCCACAGAGCTGCAATGGGCACTTTTCTGCCCAATCACAAAATGCCACCCAAACCCATGGAGGAGGAGGAAGAAGCAGCATGAAGAGGAAACCCAGGATGACACCCTGTGCCCTCCATCTTGCTGCCATCCACAACACACTAAAAACCCCAAAACCTCAATTCCTCACCCAGTGACACACCCACACTGCTCTCTATAATCTATTGCACACTTTTGCGGATTCAGGTCTATTCTGGAGTTTAGGAAATTTTCTCCATGGATGAGGGTCAGAGTCAGTGCTGCCCTGGGGGTCAGGGCACCCAGAGCAGACACAGAAATATTCCCAGTGCTCTGAGTTTCCACACTGAGCTGGATATTTCTCTGCCTCCATAAACCTCTGAGCCAGTGGAAAATAATCCACCTGAATCTCAGCAGCAGATTTGCTTCCCTTCGATCTGGATCCAGTTTGGAAAAGCTCTCGGAGAGCATTGAATCCAATCCTTAATCCAGCAGTATCAAATCCAACATTAAATCACATCCCCAAGTGCCACCTTTCCGCATCCTTTAAGTCTCTCCAGGGATGATGAATCCACCTTTTATATACCCTGCAGTAGGTACCATAAATTAAATCCAAGCAGCATGAAGAAGAAACCCAGGATGACACCCTGTGCCCTCCATCTTGCTGCCATCCACAACACACTGAAAATCCCAAAAAAACTCAATTTCTCACCCAGTGACACACCTACACTGCTCTCTATAATCTATTGCACACTTTTGTGGGTTCCAGTCTATTCTGGAGTTTAGGAAATTTTCTCCATGGATGAGGGTCAGAGTCAGTGCTGCCCTGGGGGTCAGGGCACCCAGAGCAGACACAGAAATATTCCCAGTGCCCTGGGTTTTCCACACTGAGCTGGATATTTCTCTGCCTCCATAAACCTCTGAGCCAGTGGAAAATAATCCACCTGAATCTCAGCAGCAGATTTGCTTCCCTTCGATCTGGATCCAGTTTGGAAAAGCTCTTGGAGAGCATTGAATCCAATCCTTAATCCAGCAGTATCAAATCCAACATTAAATCACATCCCCAAGTGCCACCTTTCCGCATCCTTTAAGGCTCTCCAGGGATGATGAATCCACTTTTTATATATCCTGCAGTAGGTACCATAAATTAAATCCAAGCAGCATGAAGAGGAAACCCAGGATGACACCCTGTGCCCTCCATCTAGCTGCCATCCACAACACACTGAAAATCCCAAAAAACCTCAATTTCTCACCCAGTGACACACCCACACTGCTCTCTATAATCTATTGCACACTTTTGTGGATTCCAGACTATTCTGGAGTTTAGGAAATTTTCTCCATGGATGAGGGTCAGGGTCAGTGCTGCCCTGGGGGTCAGGGCACCCAGAGCAGACACAGGAATATTCCCAGTGCCCTGGGTTTGCACAGAGACCCTCCCTCTGGTTTTGGGAGCGCAGGGGGTGAGCATGGCCCCGCTCCCTCTGGGGCTGCCCCGACACGCTGCCCTCTCCCTCTGGGTTATCTGCAGGTCATGGGAACCACCAGGGACATTCCAAACCCACCAGGTTTGAATCCCCCAGTCCCTCCAGGGAAGGATTTGGCCGAGGGGAATTGTCACAGCCCCCTAATCTCCACTTAGGAGGCAGATTGGAGCTCCTGTTTCCACTGCTCCCGAGGCGCCGCTGTCGCTGTGGGACCAGGACGTGGGATTTCTGTCACACCCCACACCCTTCATGTGTCACGGAAACGGGCTCCACCATCTCCTCCCGACCCCTCCTTCCTTGGGTTTTATTTTTTCCTTCTTTCCTCCCCCTCCTCCTTCTCCTTCTGCTTTCCCTCAGCTCCTTTTAGCTCAGGTTTTAAATAGAAACACCCTCAGCACATGCCCGGGCCAGGAGAAATTGCTTCAGGGGTTGGGGATGGAGCTTCCCAGGTCAAGGGCCATTTTTGACAGGGAATTGTGCTTTTTTTTTCCAGGGAATGGCCCCTTTTTTCCAGGGATTGACCATTTAATCCCAGGAAATTCCCATTTTCCCTAGGAAACGACAATTTTTCCCAGGGAATGACCATTTTTCCCAGGGAATGACCATTTTTCCCAGGGAATTCTTCAGGCCCAAGCAGGACTCTTCCGCCTGGCAGCAGAATGAGCAGTTTAATTTGGGAAATCCGTTCTTGGAAGCAGCTTTGGGAGGAGAGCAGTTGCAAGCATCAAGAAAAGGATGAAGCTTCTCAGGTTGAGGGTTTATGTGCCCAGGGCTACTTCTGTCAGCTCAGCACAGCCCATCTGAGCTGGGCGGACAAGAAAATCCTGGAATTCTGGAGTCACTGAGGTTGGAAAATATCTCCAGGATCATGGAATCCAACCCGTGCCCGATGCCCACCTTGTCCCCAGCCCAGAGCTCTGAGTGCCACCTCCAGGAATTCCTTGGGCATCTCCAGGGATGGGGACTCCAAACCTCCCAAGGAAGAGTGAGAGCGAGCTGGGCACTGGAGCCTCCTCCTGAGATCTGGAAATGAACAACCAAAGAAGGAAAACACCAATAAAAATGTTCCCTGTTGCGAGTGGGGTTTTTTGACCCTGAGTTTGACCCCAAATTTACAAAGTTCTGGGTGCAGGTGTAGCACCAGAGCCGACCCAAACTCTGCAGCACCGGGCTTGGACAATTTTGGGGTTGAGTGTTCTGGATAACATCCAAGAAATCTGGATGGAGATGAAATGGTCTCGAGGCAGAGAAAGTGTCCTGGTGATGTCCTTAGGGTCCTGGAAGGGTTGGGAAAACCATCATGGGAAGCCATGCATGCCCAGAGCAGTTTTGTCTTTAATTCCATCACAGATTCCCATAATTGGAAGGGACATTGGGGATCATCCAGTTCCAACCCTGTTCCATGGGCAGGGACGGCTTCCACCAGCCCGGGCTGCTCAGAGCTCTGTCCTTTATCCATTAAATTTGGGAGCCAAATCCGGAACAAACCCTCATTTGGCATCACCTGGGACACACCAGGGACCAACACTAATTTTTGGGGTTCAGTTTCAGCCTCTTCCCTCGTTTCACCCCATGGGTACATAAATGGGAGCTGGGAATGGGGCTGGCAGTCGGGAATGGGAGCAGCCATGGGAATCAGTTCTCCCTGTGGTAAAATCCCAACTTGCAGCAGGTTCTGAAAGCTTCATCCTCCATCCACCAAAGCCAGGCTGGGCTGTCTCTGCAGCCAGGGAATGGTTTATGCACCAAAAAAACAGAAAAAAAGTGTGGAGGTTTGTGTGTGTGCCTAAAACCCTTCTCCAAACATCCGGCAGTGGAAAAGTATCCGAGTCCTGCCCACAGCAAAGCAGATTTTCCACGAATCCGTTTGATCCCAAAGATGAGAAACGTATGGGGAGCTGATGCTTCTCTTTCCCTGGGAGGGGGAGAAAACCAGCCCAGAGTTCATCTATCAAATAATCGGGATAATTACAAAATAAACACAAAGCAGCCAGTTGGCAAACATGGCCATTCAAGGGATATTTCCCAGTAATAATTCCAGGACCACTGGGATAATGATGTGGATTAACAAGGAACCAAACCACCACAGAGCTCACGTGACCCTCTGCGGCTGTCTCGTTGTAGAGAAAGGCTCCACATTTGCTTTGAATTATTCTGTGCATGGCCTGAAAAATAAAAAAAAATTTAAAAAAGAGGTTTAATTTTTCCCTGCCCCTTTTTTTTTTTTTTTTTTTTTTATGCATTGTTTTTTATGTGTTTCATATTCTTTTATGTTTCTTTCTGGGAATGCTTAATCCGTCTCCATGTTCTCCAGTCCTGTTCCAGCAGGACAGGAATGGGCTGCTGAGTTTACCTTTTTAAATTCAATTTATAGGCCAGGCAACAAATATTCCTCTCTCCTCTGCTCGTGGTAAAGCAGCATTCCTGCAGTAGGGAATTATGGATAAAATCCAGGGTTATTTTATTTGCCTCGCCCTGGCTGCAGAGACTTTTCCTCCTTGACAGCTCTCACATCTCCTCATTTAAATTGAATCCCCAAAAATGCAGCAACTTTTGTCATGTATTTTATAGCTATCAATAAAATGTGGGTGTTTTGCAGCCTGAATTTAAATATTCACATAAAGATGCCATTAGTGCTGAATTTCATCTCTTTGCATGATTGATTCCTGCACCTATGGAATGTCCCTGCTGCTCTGCAGGTTTTAAAGGCGATGCAGTTTGGGGAATTCATGGATCTGGCTTTGTTTGCACCACTCAGGGCAGTTTGAGGCATAAATATAATTTTTTTTTTTATTTTTCCAGCCCCTTTCTCTATCCACTGAACTTCCCTTCTGATTCCTTCCCAGTTAGCCCAAGTGTTAAGAACATAAGGATGGGAACAATTATCCTTTAATTATCTTTCTAACCACAATAAATGGTTCCAGGAAGTGTTTGGAGAATAAGGAAATCAGAAATCTCATTTTTCCCAGAGATCCACTCGGGACATGATCCCACAGGATACATTCTCCAGTCAATATTCCCTTTGCTATTGGAGGCCATTCTAAAAATCATGCAAAACCTCAAACCCAAGAAAAGCAAAAATTTGGGATAAAACTCCAAGATTTCCTTCCATCAGTTTGCCATGGGTTTATATTTCAGGAATAAAAATGTGGATATTGCTTGTAAATGTGAAAATTGCTTGTGTTTGTCCCCTCTCCTGGCTTCTCCCAGGAATCATTTTCCAACCAGAGGCAATAATCTGAACTGAAAAGAAACAAACAAACAAAAACAAGGGGTTCAGTTAATTGATTAAACAATTATATTAATTTCATACTTGCTCCAGGGGAGGTTCAGGGGTTCAGGGATACTATGGAAAAATTCCTGATTGAAAGGTTAAACATGGGAAGAGGCTTCCCAAGGAGGTGTTGGGGTCTCCATCCCTGGAGGTGTTCAGCAAACAGGATTTGTGGCATTTTGGGACCCGTTTTAGTGGCCATGAGGGTTGAAGGGTTGAAGGCTGGATTTGATGACCTTGGAGATCTTTTCCATCCTTAATGATTCCCTGATTTTGGATGGCAGCTCCGGAAGGACACAGGACATCTGTCCGGTTTTCGGCTGTTTGAAGGGCCTGGAAAGGCCCGGAGTGGCCTTGGGGCAGCCCGCGTATCAAAGGACGAGAAGAGGCTTCAGTTCTTCTTTCGGTTTTTATGTTTATTAATTGTTTATCTAAAAGATTTTCTCTCGGCCCGACAGAGCTCTGCTCAGCAGCCAGCCATGAGCACACTGTGCTGCCCTCCGGGCGGTCACCTATCTTTATACCCATGGTTACGTGTACAATATTTATCATTTTTCCCCAATACCTTTCACCCTTATTGCCCAGTGCACTTTCAGTAATGACCAATCCCAAAGTGCCACCATCACCACAGAAGATGGAGGAGAAGAAGAAGAAGAAGAAGGACAGGACACGCCCCAATTCCTCCATCTTACTTCTCTAAACCCCCCTGTACAGAAATCCTAAACCCTGTGTCTCACTCTCTAATTAACCAATCCCTTCACCATTCACCCCGGTGAAACCCTCCTGTCCTCATACAGGTGTCGTCTCCTGTGTAGGATCAAAGTGCAGCCACCAGACACTTCTGGAACATTCCAGGACTCCCGAGCCCCCCAAGGGTGGTCTCGGTGGCCCGGCACCTCAGGACTGAGATCCTGAGATCCGACAGACATCAGGATCTCGGTCTTGTCCAAGCACCCTGTAGAGGAATCCAATGACACCAAACACAGCACTCAGGGAGAAAATCCTGATTTTAGTGATGTCAGCCATCTCGGGGATCATGGGATCCACACAATCCATGCTGGGAATTTCCTTGTTCAGTCGGGGTGTGATTTCACCTGGAAAAGCTCATCTTGGAAGCAGCTGCTCAGCTGTCCAAGCCCGTTCCAAGGACCTGAGGATGAAAATTTCAGCTGTTTGAGGGTACTCTGTGTGTTTGAATAAAAGAAACTATTCCTAATTGGAATTTCTGATCTCCATCCTTCTTTTGGGACACAACAGAATGCACTTAGAGAGGTTTGGCACAGCAATTAAAATAATTTGTTATGAATTCAGGGGCACAACCTCTGATCTCTCACAGGACTTGTTCCGAAGATTTCCCTCAGCTACAAATTAACGCTAAGCCCTTGGAATGGGGTGGCCAATAATGGTGGCCAGAAACTTCAGAAACGTTGGTGAGCCTTCAGATCACTTCACATCCCTTCTCCTTGCTAATTTATCCTGGGAATCAGTCATGGCACGTGGGTTTTCATCTGTTTCCACACGAGGAAATCCAAATCTCCAGTTCTGTGGTGAAAATCAAACCATGGAAGTCCGTGGGATAATCTGGAAAAAGAAAAAAACTCTCCAATTTCTTCCACTGTGTTCCAGATTTCTGCAGACCTTTAGGAGGATTAGAAATGTGGTTTTGGGAAGGGCAATTTCAGAGCCATCTGATATTACCAGAACCAACAAATCGTGGAAATATTGTTTGGAAGAGACAAGAAAAGGTCTCAAAATCCCAGGTGGGACAGGACTAGAGCCAGCTGTGGATCGGGTCAGCCTTGGTTGTGCCTTGCACACCTGGAAGGATGAGTGTTCCAGAGCTTCTCCTGACTAACAGGGACCCTGCTTGAGCAGGACATCCAGAGCTTCTGATGCCTCAAGTCTGAGATTTTATATTTTCAGGTTCTGTGCTGTTTTAGTGTGTGGGTCTGAGCTCCACATCAGGGCATGGTGAGCTCTGTGCACAGAGCAGGGAGACAAAACAATTCCTGCTCCAGCTGGGCACCAAGGACTGTGGTATTCATGTGCCCTCTGAAAAGAGAGAAGCTATAAGAAAAGTAGAGAAAAGAATAATTAAAAAGAATAATTAAAGCAATTCTTATCTCATGTACTACTCTTGTGCTTGTGAGCATGCTGAATGTGTTAGAAGATTATTTACCTGAAGGAATTTGATAATTAGATTCCACTGAAGATTGTTTTGTTTCCTTAAACAATCACACAAAGGTGTCAGGAGACAGTCGCGAGTTTTCTTTAGTATTCTGTAGTATTCTTAGGAATAAGTATGATATATGATGGTGTAATGTCTCTCTTTAATACACTTGTAATGTAATATAATATAGTTTTTATAAAGTGAGTGTTCAGCATCCTAGAGCCTTGGAGTCAGATGCCAATCATTCCTTCATTGGGGGTCCTGATTTTACTATAAAGGACAAATGATCCAAATCCCAGCCCAGGAGCACAAACCCCGTGGGCTGGAGAGAGAAAAACAAGCAGGGTGGGACTGCCTGGGCTAAAGCTGGGATGGGACAATGAACTGCAAGGTGCAAATGGAGCAGAACTGATCCCAGGGAGAGAGCCCGGGAGCGCTCGTGCATTTTGGGGCCATTTTGGTTCATCTTGGGTGCAGCCCTGGCTGGGCTCTGGTGCTGCCCAAGGTGCATCCATGGAGGAGATCCTTTGGATAAATCCCTGCTTTATTCTTTAGCTCTGTCCAGTCTCTGCTCTAGGTCAGCCTGCACAAGGCATCAGTCCCTTCCCTCTTTATCCATGGGATGTGTGATTCCCTGGAATTTGCCACATTTTGGTGTGGTTTGCCTGATTTACAATGGGTGGCCCTCAGGTTTATTCCCATCCTGGGTTCCCCTTGGCACTCACCATTTCCCCCAAATTCTGCTCCAGATTTTGCCTTTCCAATCTACACCCAAACCCCAAAATGTTCCTAACTGAGTACAAAGTTAAAAGATTGCATTCATTCGTCTCTCTGTCTCACAAAACCAGAGTTCAGGCGTCTTTTGTCCCACCAAATCCCCAAGGATTTCAGTATGGAAAACAAAAATCTTCTTCCTTCCCAAATGCTTCAGCCTTTTATGACCAAAGCCTCGCTTAAGCACTTTGGAAAATTTGATCCCAGCTTCACATAAACCTGAGATCAGCCCTGATACAATTCCGAGGCTGAGGGAATGAGGAAATGGCAGGACTTGGCTGTTTGGAGGGAGAAGAGGACAATTAAATGGGAATTATTTGGCTCTGTGTTGATCCCCAGGGACTGCTCTGATTCCATAATCTAACCTAAACGTTGACCTTTACGTTGTCAGCGTAAAACCCAAACATATTAAACATGGCCTGGGGTTCCTGTACAAGATACTACAAATTGAGGAAGAGAGGGACAGGGGCGGAATATCCTGGAGCCAAAGGAAAAACCTGATTGATAGATGAGGCCCTGGGGAGGGCAGCGTTAAGATTTCCTGTCTTTTCTGAAAACCTTAAAAAAAAAAAAATAAAAAAAAAGGAGATTTCTCATTTATGTGTGGTTGATGCAATCAGGTTTCTCTCTTTTCCTGATTTTTTTTTGTTTGGAAAGAGTTGGGGGGTGGAAAATCCCACTCTAATTTTGAGTGGGAATCTTGCCAGGCTTCTGTCATCACCAGGAAAATGGTTCCTTCAGCAGACACATCTGGGCAGCTTCACGCCCGTTCCTGATGGGAGCTGTCAAATCCTGTCCCCATTCCCAGAGGGGAAAAAAAAGAGGAAAATTTGCTTTTGTTTCACTGGAAAGTGGGTGGACTGGGAGGAGAACAGATAATTTCTGAGAGACCACACCTTCACTGCTCATCTCTTTGTAGCACTGGGGTGTTTTCCTCATTTTCCCATCTTCTACCCCAACTCCCTTTTCCTGTTTGTTCTAAACCTGGAATCACATGAAAAAATTTTAAAAACTGATAATTTCTTGACCTCCTAATGTAATTATAGCTTCTGTGTCTAAAATGAGGCACAAGGAGACACAAGGTAAATAAATATAAACTCTGAAATATGAATGGATGTGGGTGCAAACATGCAAATAAATCGTGGTGCATAATTTCATGATTTGTGTGTAAATTGTGTGACCAAATTAAGAGCAGCCCTTGTGGTGCATAATTTCATGATTTGTGTGTAAATTGTGTGACCAAATCAGAGAGCAGCCCTTGTGGTGCATAATTTCGTTATTTGTGTGTAAATTGTGTGACCAAATTAAGAGCAGCCTTTGTGGTGCATAATTTCATTATTTGTGTGTAAATTGTGTGACCAAATCAGAGAGCAGCCCTTGTGGTGCATAATTTCATGATTTTTGTGTAAATTGTGTGGCCAAATCAGAGAGCAGCCCTTGGAAGTTTTTGGAAGGACCTGTGGAGATCAGCTGAGGTTGCTCCAGGCAGGAATGGGAAAAGTTTTCCCAATCCTTGTGAAGCAAATGGAAAAGGCCACGGGGAGTTGGCGCCATCTCTTTATGGAAGCAGAGATGAACCAAACTTTTCCCAGATTTTCTGCAGGTTTGGAGAAATAACTTTGTGGTTTTTTTCTGGCTGCAAACAAGGGACAAACAGTGGTGCCAGGTCCTTGTTCCCTCCTCTTCCCTATCCTGAAAAATCTCTGGATGAAGCCTAAGGAAAGAGATGAGCCTGGCTCTCATGAGTTGCAAATTTAAATTCTTACCTGCCTTTTATTGATCCCTCAAATCCAGAGGAAGAGGAAAAACCTTGGAAAGACCACGAGTGAGGACCAGGATTATCCATTTCTCCTGAGCCCCAGGGATTCATGGAGCCCTGGATAATTTTGAAGAAGCTTCTGGAAAAATCCACCGGGAAACTTCCACCTCCCGTCATTTTTATCGCTGCTGCCTCCTTAAATATTAAAATAAATATTAAATTGAGATGAGTTATTGGGGAATGTTTGAAAGCCCAGGGAAGCCCGTGGGGATCCTTGCCTGGGATTTTTTTGGGATTGGACCGTAATCCTTTCCAGGACAGAGCTTTTCCATGAAGCACCAGCATGGGAATTCAGCTGCATTTTTGAAGTGTTTCAGAATATCCCCAATAAAAAGGAGAAATTCCAGCAGCACTGCAGATAAACCGAACTTCATCCCAGGCTGCTGGAGCTCCTAAAATTCCTTCTTGGATATTCCATAGCAGCCATAACTGGGATTATTGCCCTTGTAAGTTATTTTTCCCATCATTTATTACGGTGCACTTGGGGTCCATAAAGCCATATTGCAATAAACCATGGAAAAATAAAATCATAAAAATACCTCCCAAAAAATCCTAGGACATAAAAAGTACAGGAAGAAGAAAGAGTTCTGCCCTTGGAAAAAAAAATGAAATAAGAGATGAATTTTAAAAAGCACATTATTAGAAAATAGTTCCTTAAACTGGAATATTAATTATTACAGTATTTATTAATATTGATGGAAAAATGGTATCAAAAGTTATCAAAATTGGACAGAAAATAATTGTTGCAGTAATAGTAGTAGTAGTAGTAGTAGTAGTAGTAATAATAATAATAATAATAATAATAATAATAATAATAATAATAATAATAATATAGAATTATATATACTATGAACAATATACTAAATAATAATAATAACAATAACAATAACAATAACAATAATAATAATAATAATAATAATAATAATAATAATAATAATTCAAAGGTACAAGAACATTGTAAAAAGTCGAATATTTAAAAAAAAAACTTTATGTAAAACAATGTTGTTAATATTTAATAATCCTGCCCTGCATTTTCCAGCTATTGAGGGGCCTGCTAGGAAGTTTTAAATTCACTGAATTTCTGTGTTAATTTTTATTTAATTTTATTTTTTTCCAAAATTTATTGTCTTGGAGTATCTCAGTGTTGGAGGCAGGTGAGAAAATTTCCAAAGTAAATCCCAATTATCTCCATGTCTGATGTAGAATCCAAACCAGGTATTTATTTTTGTTATTCCATAATTAGTGGAACATAATTAGAACAGATAAGGAATTAATTTCTGGAAAACAGTGAATTGTCTCCCCACTCAGGTAGAAACCCTCAATCAACCAACCCCACAAAAGACAAATCCCTATTATTGGTATTATTCCAATTTTTCCATCAAAATGAGGAGATCCTGGAAAAAGTGACAACCTTGGAGAAGCCAGTCTCTCTCAAAGTTCAGGAAAATAATCAGCTTTGCTTGTTCTCTCTGAAATTTCCTGGGAAGAAATCAAGAAACCTCTGGCAGACTTCAAGCATTGTCTCCGTATTAAAAAATAAAGAGCATTTTTAATATTCTCATAAAGAGCATTTCTGTATTCTCACAAATTTCTCTGGGAATGAGAAAAATGTTCCTAAGCTGAGTGTGCACAAATTGGATCTGGAGTCAGCCAAAGGAAAATTCTTCCCTGAATGGGAAGAACTGGAATTTTCTACTGTGCATAGAGTGATCAAGGCAGGAGAGAAGATGATTTTATTATTATTTTATTATTTATTTACCAATATGGACATGAATTGAATCACCAGAAATGTGATGATTATTTAATTTCTATGGCAATGACTTCCTCCAAGTAGAAATTAACTTTAGGGGGGATCCCTGCACGCCTTGCTGGAGGATTTGTTATCCCACCACCCCTCTGGCGTGATCCAGAAGAATTTATGGAGAAAACAATCCTAAATTTTAACTGGAATAAATCCATTTTGTAAAGCCAAGGCTAGTAGGAAAAATGTGACATTTCAGAAAACTGTGAAATTTCAGAAAACTTTAAATTTCTCTGTGTGTGCCAGAGAAATCTCCTTACAGTTATCCAAAATATTTGGGAGCTGAAACTCAAATCAAAATCCTTTTTCTTTTGGGATGCACCAGAAGATTTTTAGCATCCCACATTTGTTTCTTTATGAACTCCAGCCTGATGCTCATCTGAAATTTTTTTGGGAGTTCTCAGGTGGTTTAACCTTAAAGTGGTGAAACCTCACATGGAATTTTCTACTCCTAGGAGCCAATATTAAAAATATTTCACTCTTGTTGGGTTTAAACTCGGATAAAATCCTTGCTTTAGACTCCAATGGCAAAAGCAGATTATTTTAACATAATTCAGATTAAAATTTCTGAATTGATTTGAATTTGCTGTTTCATTCAGTTGTCGTTATAAAGCCTGGTTCTGACTTACATTGAGACATTTTTCTGCAAAGAAAGGGAATAATTTGAGCAGCACAATTATGGGATTAAGCCTGGAAATCCCTAAATTGAAAAACTGGAGGGTCGTGGTTGCCTTCAGCTCTCCTTTGGGTTCATCAGTGTCGCTGTGTCATGGATAATTTTCCCTTTTTTCAACACCGTACAAAATTCCTTTAAAAAAATGCATTTTTGGATGATGTCCAAATTTAAATACTTACCTGCCTGAGCAATTAAATTCATTTTTCTTCCCCAGGCCTGGAGATGTCTGAGCTGATCTTTGCAGCCCCCGGGCAAAGCAGGAGCCTCCAGCTCATCCCAGCACCTGCAAATTCCAAACCCGGGGAATTGGAAGCTACGGAACTTTTCCATCATCTCCAAACCGGCTCCAACCGTGCCAATGGAACACTTTGGGTTGAGTCAGTGGATTTTTGACCAAAAAAATGAGCTCTCCTCAGCTGAGAGCTGCTCTGACCCCCAGGTGAACTTCATGCCTGCAGAGGGGAACGTATTTGGCCCGAAGTTTAGAGTCCGGCTGCTGAGGGCGAAAGGCCGACGCCCCTCTGCAATTCCTGGCCAGCGCCCTTCGGCGTCTGAGGGCCTCGGGCTGTGCTGGCTGCGGACTGGCTCACACCGCTGGGATTGGGGAGGAACGGAGCTGACCATTTCCCGGGGGTTAAACATCGGTTTATTGAAGGTGTTGCGGGATCCAAACGCCGGGAAACCAACCAGGAAAAAGTTTTTTTTCATAGGGGGTGAAACAGGATTATAAAGGAGGGGGGTGGGTACAGACAGAGCCAATCAGGAAAGGTGAGGGGATGAACTTCACAGAACTGACACTCCATGGAGACCAATAATCAAAAGGTAAAGGAGGTGTCCTGGGACCCCAGCCAGCCACCATCTCCAGAGAGGAGAAGGTTCTCGAAACCTGGGAGGAGAAAGGGGGTGATTGACTGGGCCCAGGGAGGAAACAACTTTCACTTATAAGGGAAACCAGGGGAGGAGCAATTACACATCGGCAACTATGAATAGCGGTTACTATGGCAACTTAGCTGACAGGCTAGCAGTGGCGGGAAAAACTGGGGGAACGAAACCATTTTACACATAATAGGGGAGAACAATACATAAATTGGGGGAATAACACAAGAAACTTAACAACACACTACCACACATGCCCTGGTTGGAACCTCTCAACTCACCGCCAGCGTCTGCCCATCCCGGCTTTGCTCGGCCTCCGGCGCGGAATTCCTGCTTCCAAAGGGTCAGGAAGGGAATTTATGCGGTTTTCCAGCTGCTGCCCAGTGCTGGGCCCAAGCTCTGTGCTGGAAATTCGTCGCCGCTGAATCACACCCATGAGCTCAGCTCCTGCGAGACCCAACAGATGTGGAATTTCTCGAGGGAATCCTGGAGTCTCCATCGTTTCTTGTCGTTTTTAACTTGGCATTTTTCTGCTCTCAAAGCACTATGAAAATATTAAATAATTAAATTTGTACTTCTATATTTATTAACCCTTGTTTCCTTAATATATAATTATGATATATATATTATAATATATATGTTAAGGAAATATATATAATATATATATTATAATCCTTGCGATTATAATAGTTTCCTAAGCAATCACTGGCCAATCCAACTAATTGGTCAAGAATATCAACAATAATTGCTACAAACAAGTCCAAAATACCAGCAATAATTGCTAGAAACAAGAAAAAAAATATCAACAATAATTGCTAGAAAGAAGTCAAAAATATCAGCAATAATTGCTAGAAACAAGAATTTTATTTCCAATGGACATCGAATCTCTAATGGAGACGTGGAGATTAAACCCTGCAATTTGTCAATATTTTTTTGCTTCACGTTTTATTTTCTTTTTTTGGCCATTTCTCCTGTCAAGCTGCATTCCTGCTCAGCTCCTGCAAGGCTTGGCAGCTGTGGAATTTCTCAAGGAAATCCTGGAGTCTCCATCATTTTTTGTCATTTTTAGCTGGGGAGGGCATCAGGGATGTCATTCCACTGCTGGACAATCCCAGGATCTTCCATGTGCTGCACTTAGGGGCAACTTGGCATTTGCTGCTCTTAAAAATCTATAAAAATATTAATTAATTAAATAAATTTATACTTTCATATTCATTAACCCTTGTTTCCACACGTGATTATAATAATTCCCTAAACAATCACTGGCCAATCCAACTAATTAGTCATAAATATCAACAATAATTGCTAGAAACAAACCAAAAATGTCAATAATAATTGCTAGAAACAAGTCAAAAATATCAGCAATAATTGCTAGAAACAAAAATTTTATTTCCAATGGACATCGAATCTCTAATGGAGACATGGAGATTAAACCCTGCAATTTGTCAATATTTTTTTGCTTTGATTTTCTTCTCTTTTTGGCCATTTCTCCTGTCAAGCTGCATTCCTGGTGACCACTGACATTCCTGCAAAACCTAAAATTGAGCTGATCTTAAGCACTCTCTATCCAGGTGAGTGGCACTGGGAAGAAATCCAAAGGAAGATTCTCTGGAACGCTTCAGGTGAAGGAAAATTCTCAGGAACCCTTTCTTAAAATTTTCTCCTGAGAGTTCTCGCAGGTTTGTCCTCCCGTCAGGAGATGAACTCCTCTTCCCCTTCTCCTCCTGTGATCCGAACCGAGCCCCACATCCCTCTGTGGCCAATTATCACCTAATTATCCCCTTCACTGCCAGTCCCTGGAATTCTGAGGAGCTTTGAACGCAAAGCTTTGAATATTGAAATATTTTGGTGGAGCTCCACTTCAGAAAGGCGCAGGTTTTCCAGAGCTCCTGGAGGTGGGATCCCTGTGCTGATGGCTCCATTAATCTGGAATTCCATAGGTTTATTTGGAGAACCACAACTTGCCTGAAGTGAAGTGAGTTCAGTTTCTGCACAGGCCAAAATTCAGGTATCAGCTCACAAATAACAATTTGGGGCTCACCTGTGTTATTCCTCATACACCGAGTGGTTTCCCAAGTTTTATAATGGGAATTTTTGTGTCCAGCTCAGAGGAACTCGCCAGCACTGAAAACTGGTGTTAGAGCTCTGAAAAAGCATCAAAATTCCACCCCAAACATTCCCAATCCATTTCTCTCTCTCTCTGTGCTGCTTCCCACTTGACATCCATATCTAACCCATAAACCCTGAACCTGATCAAATATTCCTCTGGATGCACCTGTCTGGCTTTACTGACTCTCCAAAAACCCAGAAAACTGCCTCAAAATTTGACTTTCAGTGGGCTGAGACGACTGAAATTCAATTCCACCTTAAACACACAGGGATGTTGCGAGCTTTAGTTCATATTTTATCAATAACCATCTGCAGCTGAACTCCGGGGGAAATTCACGTGGAAGAGCCTGGAGATTTATGGATATGTGGGCGAAGGGTCGTAAAACGCACGTGGGTGTGCGTATTTCAAAAATCTCCCTCTGTGCACATATTTATCTGTACCTGTATATTTACCCAGGCCGAGAGGGATGAATTCTTTCCCTGTGGTGCATTCCCTGGAATGAGAATGCTTCAGAGCCAGCGGGATTTGTCTGGCCTGGCGTTAAATGCAAGATCAGATGGAGATGCAGGGCGACACCAGCAAAAAATATTTTATTTTATATTTTATTTTATTTTGTTTCAGCATTTCTGTCTGCTTGGAGCAGCCGGGGCGATGGTGCCGGTGCAGACAGCGGGAGGGGAGGGATGTGATAAATGAGGGGTTGAGAAGTGAAGTTTGGCTCCTCACGCTCCCAGTGACTCACCCGGCGGGGAAGAGCCACCCCAGCGGCCAGGCAGGAAACCTTCCATGTGGGAATCCATAAAATTTTGGGAAAGCTGCAAAAGACAGCTCAGAGACAGCAGAACTGTGAGCAGAGTGAAGCAGGAACTGCGAGATTGGTCAGCAGAAAAATTATGTAAGCAGAAATGTAAGGACAAATAGAACAATGGTCTGTGTATTAATGCTCATCTAGAATAACTCCCTAAGCTGCAGGAAAGTTTATCTAGTGAGATATTAGGAAGTTTTAAGCTTAATCATGGAGCAAAAATCATAAAATCAGAGGGTTTTGGGAAAGCTGCAAAAGACAGCTCAGAGACAGCAGAACTGTGAGCAGAGTGAAGCAGGAACTGTGAGATTGGTCAGCAGAAAAATTATGTAAGAAGTAGAAAAGTAAGGACAAATAGAACACAAAAATGATCTGTGTATTAATGCTCATCTAGAATAACTCCCTAAGCTGCAGGAAAGTTTATCTAGTGAGATATTAGGAAATTTTAAGCTTAATCATGGAGCAAAAATCATAAAATCAGAGGGTTTTGGGAAAGCTGCAAAAGGCAGCTCAGAGACAGCAGAACTGTGATTGGAGCTAAGCAGCAGCCATGAGATTGGTCAGCAGAAAAATTATGTAAGAAGTAGAAAAGTAAGGACAAATAGAACACAAAAATGATCTGTGTATTAATGCTCATCTAGAATAACTCCCTAAGCTGCAGAAAAGTTTATCTAATGAGATATTAGGAAGTTTGAAGCTTAATAATGGAGCTCTGTGCATTGTGTTTAAGGCTTACCAGCAGGTATTGGATTTGAAATAAGCAAGCATTGTTTAACCAAAGGTACCTGTGCTTACAGTGGTTGGATGGAACTACTGTCAATGTGCTTTTGCTTTGTGTGATTGGTCAAAACACTTATAAAGTGAGTTGTAACATTAAATTCTTGGTCTGCTGCCTGGGATGTGAGCTGGTGGCATCTCCCCATTGTCATAACCATGGAATGAGACCGATGCTGGAAAATCAAACAGCTCAAGGCACGTTCCCAGCAGTTCCATCCCATTTGTGATTTGTACAAACCCCCTGGTCACTGATACTTCCATAAAAACCCGAGCAGCAGCAGCAGAGGCTGGGATCAGCCCTGGATTTGGGGCTGCTGATTTTTTGGTGCTTCTCGTGGCCTGTCGCTGCTGGATGGTTGGGAATTGGTGCCAGATGTGCCACATCTGCTCCTTGCAGCACGGGGAACCTTTTCCAGCGGCTGTTTCTCATTATCCCCACATTAATTTTCCCTGTCCTACCCACAAACAGTCACACGACTGCATTGAAGCCTGCGGAAGGTCAGTCCGGTGTGGAAAACATCTCCAAAGGTCAACCAAGCTCTGCCACACTGATTTTGTTTAGGAATCCAGAGGTTCAAAGGGAGGGATTAGGAAAAACAAGGATGTGGACTTCGTTCATCCAGGGTGTGGAGACATTCCCCAAACTCAGCCCTTCATCCTGGGCTCATCCCAGCTGGGAGATGCTTCCTAAACTCAGCCCTAAATCTCAGATTCTGGGCTCATTTTATCTGTGAGATGCTTCCCAAAACCAGTCCTAAATCCCTGATCCTGGGCTCATCCCATCCGTAAAACAGGATAAAGCAAACACCACATTTCCCTGGTTAAAATGAAAGATGATCAAAGCAGGAGCTCTCTCTTAAATGTCTGTGTGGAGTCACATGTGAGGTGTGTCTGTCAAGTGCTATATCTATATTTAGGTTTACATTTATATTTATACTGATTTTCAAATTTATATTCATATTTTTTATATTTATTTTTATTTCTATTTATACTTGTATTTCTATTTATATTTAATTTGGTTTTCTTTTTCTTTTTCTTTTTCTTTTTCTTTTTCTTTTTCTTTTTCTTTTTCTTTTTCTTTTTCTTTCTTTTTCTTCTTCTTTTTCTTCTTCTTCTTCTTCTTCTCCTTTTCCTTTTTCTTTTTCTTTTTCTTTTCCTTTTTCTTTTCCTTTTCCTTTTTCTTTTCCTTTTTTACATACTTTTATTTTTTTTCTTTTTACGTATTTCTACATACTTTTTTTATTTCTACATATACATATTTTTGGTTTAAATTTTTACCTATTTTTATGTATTTTTACGTATTTTTACATACATTTAAAGCAATTTGTGTGGAGCCTTTTAGGAAGCAACCTCCTTTCTAAACAAGCTCTACTTAGTGGCTTCTTACATCACGCTGACTTCACTGGGACATCTTCCAACACCTTCAGAAATTCAAAATATTGGGGTTTTTTTTATGATTTCTAGGCAGAAAAAAATCTGTGTTAAACACACAAAAGCTCCTGAAAATCAGGACAGATAATTTGGTGCCTGCTGTCCCCGGGGGGCTGTTTCTCCTCAGGATATTTGGGATGAGGAGTGACAAGCTGAGGACACCCCGGGTCACCGTTATCTCCCGGCCGTTATCTCCGCGCTGCATCCGCGGGGTCGCGGGTCCGGGGGAGGCGGATGGGCAGCCTGATCCCGCTGTCAGGAGCAGGCAGTGAAATCCCAGACAGCAAAAAGAGGCTTTACGTAGGTAATAAGCAGATATGTTCTAGTAAAGCTGTGGGATCTCAGCAGCTCAGGACTGAGGTGTCACCGAGAGCACCCTTGGGGGGCTCGGGAGTCCTGGAATGTTCCAGAAGTGTCTGGTGGCTGGACTTTGATCCCACACAGGAGACGACACCTGTATGAGGACAGGAGGGTTTCACCGGGGTGAATGGTGAAGGGATTGGTTAATTAGAGGGTGAAACACAGGGTTTAGGATTTCTGTACAGGGGGGTTTAGAGAAGTAAGATGGAGGAATTGGGGCGTGTCCTGTCCTTCTTCTTCTTCTTCTTCTCCTCCATCTTCTGTGGTGATGGTGGCACTTTGGGATTGGTCATTACTGAAAGTGCACCGGGCAATAAGAATAAATGGTATTGGGGAAAAATGATAAATATTGTACACGTAACTTTGGGTATAAAGATAGGTGACCGCCCGGAGGGCAGGGAGTGTGCTCATGGCTGGCTGCTGAGCAGAGCTCTGTCGGGCTGAGAGAAAATCTTTTAGATAAACAATTAATAAACATAAAAACCGAAAGAAGAACTGAAGCCTCTTCTCGTCCTTCGATACGCGGGCTGCCCCAAGGCCACCCCGGACCTTTCCAGGCCCTTCAAACAGCCGAAAACCGGACATAAAGCTAGGAAATGCAAAGTGGTTAATAAACTACGGGTAGTTTATTTTGAATAACCAACGGTTATGAAGGTTTCTTTTTAGGTGAACTTTTTAGGGAGAGGGACAGGGAAGGGGCAGGGAGCCATCAAGCAGGTACAGGAGGGGAAGGACAAAGGGACAAAGGACACCTGGATGGCCCAATGCCATCCCGAGAGGTAGAGGGCATCCTTTGGATCTGCCAATCACTTCTGGAATTCCGGGATTGACAGACAGTGCTGGGAGGGGAAAGGAGAGGTGACTGACACACCTGGGAGGGATCATCAGGGGAGGGACTCGAGGTTCTGAGGTAAACCCTGAAATCACAACGCAACAATAACGGTGTAATGAGGCTGATGCTGGAAAATAAAACAACTTCTGGGAATCCATAAAACCAGAGGGTTTTGGGAAAGCTGCAAAAGGCAGACCCCAGAGACAGCAGAACTGCGATTAGAGCTCAGCAGCAGCCATGAGATTGGCCAGCAGAAAAATTATTTAAACTGTAAAAAAGCTAAGACAAATAGAACAATGGCCTGTGTATTAATGCTTGTCTAGAATAACTCTAAGCTACAGAAAAGTTTATCTGGTGAGATATTAGGAAGTTTTAAGCTTAATAATGGAGCTCTGTGCATTGTGTTTTAAGGCTTACCAGCAGGTATTGGATTTGAAATAAGCAAGCATTGTTTAACCAAAGGTACCTGTGCTTATAGTGGTTGGATGGAACTACTGTCAATGTGCTTTTGCTTTGTGTGATTGGTCAAAAAACTCATAAAGTGAGTTGTAACATTAAGTTCTTGGTCTGCTGCCTGGGATGTGAGCTGGTGGCATCTCCCCATTGTCATAACCATGGAATGAGACCGATGCTGGAAAATAAAACAGCTCAAGGTGCGTTCCCAGCAGTCCTGTCCCGTTTGTGATTTGTACAGAGATCCCACCAGGGATATTTCCCACCCACCCGGGATCTCCGGAGCCTCCATCCCAGCACATCCCTGCCTGCTGACAGCCCCCTCCAGGCCTGGCTGGCACCCCCGAGGCTGCGGGTGACGGGCACCAGGGTAGCTGTAGATCCAATGGTTTCAGGAACTCACGTCTTAAGAGAGGAACCCACTTGCCGCGGCAAAAGTCTAAATATGGACTACACTGGACAAATTCAGACCAGCTTTTTTTGTTTATTAGCACATCAGCCTCAGAACATTGTTAGATGCTAACAGCATGCTGGCCTAAAGGAAAATGTCCCCCAAGGTGGGGTAAAACGGAATGACATAAAACTATCTCAGTTTAGATTTCAACTAATCACACCAAAACAAGACATATTGACAAGCTTTCCATCCAATCTTATGAAACATACGTAAGAGTAGTTAAAACAAAGACTGGTTCATAAAAGACAAAGAACAGAGCTCTATTCACAGTAACCTTCTAAAGATATACATTAAATAAACTTGTTGCCATCCTAAAGCCAAATCTACAGAGTCCTATTGTTATTTGTCACGTCTACTGCTTGAGAAACTTTTCTGCTGTAACAGAACTTCGGGCCACATCCTGAGGCCTAAATACTCTTTTTTAACCATTTCCTAAAAACCCTCTAACTTTATAGATTCCCACAGCGGGCACTGCCGAAGGATGGAGCGGGAACCACGGGGCCTCTGGAAAAACACTCAGCCCGGGAAGGTGCTTGGGACAGGGAGTTCCAGCCCTCGGGAGCTCCTGGGCACGTTGGGGGAATCCTCTCTGACTGCTGAAGATGAAGCAATTTCGACTCGAAACAAGATTTTCAATCTGAATTGAAGCTTCCATCTGAATCTCAGAGACTGATCCTTTAAAACTTAAATTTTGAATTTAAAGATTAGAATTAAATAGCTACAATTTCTTGGTCATGTCCCCCTTTGTGTTTCTTTTTCCTTCCAAAATAATGTTCCAGTTTCATTCTGAATAACAAGAGGGAAAAAGGGAAATCTTAGCAAGTGCTAAAAAGGGAAATACGCACACTGCTATTATTTTCTTATAGGAAAAAAAATTATTTTGCTATAGAAAAAAAATTGAGCAATAACCCCCCTTTTTTTTTTTGTTAAATCAGTAGGAAAATGTCACAATGCACACACGGAGTTCCAGCCCTCGGGAGCTCCTGGGCACGTTGGGGGAATCCTCTCTGACTGCTGAAGATGAAGCAATTTCGACTCGAAACAAGATTTTCAATCTGAATTGAAACTTCCATCTGAATCTCAGAGCCTGATCCTTTAAAACTTAAATTTTGAATTTAAAGATTAGAATTAAATAGCTACAATTTCTTGGTCATGTCCCCCTTTGTGTTTCTTTTTCCTTCCAAAATAATGTTCCAGTTTCATTCTGAATAACAAGAGGGAAAAAGGGAAATCTTAGCAAGTGCTAAAAAGGGAAATACGCACACTGCTATTATTTTCTTATAGGAAAAAAAATTATTTTGCTATAGGAAAAAATTGAGCAATAACCCCCCTTTTTTTTTTTTTTGTTAAATCAGTAGGAAAATGTCACAATGCACACAGGGTGTTCCAGCCCTCGGGAGCTCCTGGGCACATTGGGGGAATCCTCTCTGACTGCTGAAGATGAAGCAATTTCGACTTGAAACAAGATTTTCAATCTGAATTGAAGCTTCCATCTGAATCTCAGAGCCTGATCCTTTAAAACTTAAATTTTGAATTTAAAGATTGGAATTAAAAAGCTACAATTTCCTGATCATGTTCCTTTTTTTTTTTTTTTTTCTTTTTCCAGGCAAAATAATACTTCAGTTTAATTATGAAAAATAAGAGAGAAAAAGGGAGATCTTAGCAAGTGGTAAAAAGGGAAAACTGCTCACTGCTATTATTTTGCTATAGGAAAAATTGCTTTTTACTCTAGGAAAAAAATGTGCAATAAACCACTATTTTTGTTGTTAAATCAGTAGGAAAATGTCACAATGAACAGAGGGTGTTCCAGCCACCAAGAGCTCCTGGGCACGTTGGGAATCCTCTCTGAGTGAGCCCAAGGTGCTGAAAATGAAGCAATTTTGACTTGAAGCAAGATTTTCAACCTCAATTGAAATTTGCATCTGAATCTCAGAGCCCAGTCCTTTAAAATTTAAATTTTTAATGAAAAGACTAGAATTAAATAGCTACAACTTCCTGGTCATGTCCTCCTTTTTGTGTTTTTTCTTTTTCCTTGCAAAATAATATTCCAATTTCACTCTGAAAAATAGGAAGGAAAAAGGGAAATCTTAGCAAGTGCTCAAAAGGGAAATACGCACACTGCTATTATTTTGCTACAGGAAAAAAAAAATTATTTTGCTATAGGAAAAAATTGAGCAATAACTCCCTTTTTTTTTTTTTTTTTTTTTTTGTTAAATCAGTAGGAAAATGTCACAATGAACACAGGGTGTTCCAGCCATCAGGAGCTCCTGGGCACATTGGGAATCCTGAGTGTGCCCAGGGTGCTGATGGAATTTTGACTTGAAGCAAGATTTTCAACCTGAATTGAAACTTCCATCTGAATCTCAGAGCCTGATCCTTTAAAACTTAAATTTTGAATGAAAATATTAGTTAGTTCTAATAGCAACAATTTCCTAGTCGTGTTCATTTTTTTTTCTTCTTCTTCTTCCTTCCAAAACAATCTTCCAGTTTCACTCTGAAAAATACGAAGGAAAAAGAAATGTTAGCAACTGGTATAAAGGGAAAACTGGACGCCGCTATTATTTTGCTATAGGAAAGAAATTGCATTTTGCTATAGGAAAAAAATTGTGCAATAAACCACTTTTTTTTGTTGTTAAATCAGAGGGAAAATGTCGCAATAAATGCCAAGGAATAGCAGAGATGCAGGAGAGGGGGAGGAAGGCGCCAGCAAGGACAGTGTGACAAGTGGGGACGTGATGGAGCAGGGCAGGAGCTGTTTTGGAGCTTCGTGGAGCTGCAGGTCAGAGGTGGCGATTCCGCGCTCAAGTGGCTCTCCTTGGATAAAATCACCTCTCACATTTCATCCAATTCCCTGTCCTAACCCTGAAATATTCCAGTTATCAGGGCTGGGATTCCTGGCCCTCTGCTGTGCCCGCACGAACAAGGGGCAGCAGCAGGAGCAGCCTCTGGAGGTGTTTCCTTTTCCATCCTGGATGTTGGAAAAGCTGCAGGTGGCTGGAATCCTTATTTGAACAATTCCAATGAATCCCAGAATCCCAGGCTGGCATGGGTTTTAGAACATGGGTTGGACTCGATGATCTTAAAGGTCTCTTCCAACCTAGAATTTCTGTGATTCTGTGATGGGTTGGAGGGGACCTTAAAGATCATGCAGTTCCATGGGCAGGGGACACTTTGTGGGGCAAGAAAATTTAATTGTGGATGTGGCTAAGGAACAGAAAAATAAAGGAAACAAGGTGGAAATGGCACCTGTTTGTCAGAGGGATTTGGCTCAGCAGGAATTGTCCAGGAAAGGCAGCACCTCACCCATCCCAGAATGAAATCCCGTTTTCCATCCGGGATTATCTCCTACCCATGGACCAGCTTTGTTTGGAAAATTCTGCAGGTCCAAAATCCAGGACATCCAAAGCTGGTGGGTGGTTTGGGTTGGAAGGGGACCTTGAAGATCATCCAGTGCCATCCCCCACCATGGCAGGGACATCTCCACTGTCCCAGGCTGCTCCAACCTGGCTTTGGGCACTTCCAGGGATCCAGGGGCAGCCAAAGCTCTGGGAATTCCATCCCACCCCTCCATCACCCTCATAGCCAGGAATTCCTTCCCAAATCCCATCCAAATTCATCATCCTTTATCTTAGTCCTCATTTTTTACCTCAGAAAACAAAAAAAAAATGGCAATATTTACAGTTCTGGTTCAATCCAGACCAGAGTTCGCGTGTTCAATGATTTTAATAAAATTCAGCATTTCAGCAATGGTTTTATTCCTGCTGGTTGGTGATGGGTGAAGGGTGCTGCTGGTAATCCATCCTCATCCAAACCTAAAGGATTTGAGGCTGGAAAAAGGAGAAACTAACAAAGTTAATCACAAAACAGAGACAAATTGAGCAGGGAAAGGCAACTTGGAGCAAAGTGCGGTTAAACACAACTCAATTCTCTGTCAGGCTGAGAAACTCGATGTTAATGAGCCCTGGGCTTTGCTGGGTTCTGGGGCACACGCTCCTGTCCACGACCATTCCAAATAAAGTCACAATCCTTGGCTCATTTGCATGGAAAAAAATGTTCCTGACCCTCCAGCTGTTCTCGCCCCGGTGTTTGCAGTTTTATAACTCAAATATCAGCTTTTGTTCGCCGGCCAAGCCCAATGAAAACATAATATTTAAATATAAGCCCCATTTACCTTTCAAGGATTTTTCCTGTCCAAAAAATTCCTGGTAATTTGTGTCGAATCCAGGCCCTGCAGTCATTATTCATCCTGTTCCTGTTCATAGGCGCTAATTCCACCCCTGTGACATCATCACTGTTGCCATGGCGATGGCCTGTGATGTCACAAACACAAGACAATAGCCCCTGGTTAGGAATGAAAAATGGGAAAAATGAGTCAGAAATGAAGGGAAAGGGACTGGAGAAAAATATCCAAAGTTCCCAGCAATGTTTTCAGATGCGTTGGCGCCTCGATTTTCCTGGGATTAGGGGCTGGCTGGGAGCACTGGGTGTGTGTGAGCTGCATTCCTGAGGGATAATGCTGTGTTAGGTGAGGGGGATTTAGTCATGCTGGGATCTGAGGGATGGCTTCTCCCAAAAAATTCGGGGTGATGGATCTTAGAACTGGCGAGAAAAATTCCCTGAGGTGAAGATTTCAGCCTGGACCTGTTTAAATAGGGAAGAAAAAGGAAGGGAAAAAGGCAGGAATGTATAATTGGTTGTTTAATCTGCTGTCTTTGGTAATGTAAATAATGTATTACTATTTATGTAAATTAAATATTTAGAGAGATTAATTTTAGTTGAATATTTAGATAGATTTAGATAGATTTTCGGAAGGAATTCATGCCTGCTATGGGGGCATAGGTTTCCCAGAGCAGCTGTGGCTGCCCCTGGATCCCTGGAATGTCCAAGGCCAGGTTGGAGCAGCCTGGGACAGCGGGAGGTGTCCCTGCCCACGGGATGAGATTAATCCATTAATGTATTTCCTTCAACAGAAAATTCCAGCAGGAATCTAAGAGGGAAGATGTTTTCTTCTCCCTGCCTTCCATGTAGATCGTAACCTGAATTTTCCTTCTTCTTCCGTTCTTTTCCTTACCATTAATTATCCCCATCCCCTGATCATTTCCCCAGAATCTTTGTTTCTTTTTTTTCCTAAACGCTGCTCAGTAAACCCACAAATTTCTTCAGGAGCTTGGCTGAAATTTTGAGATTGGAAGTTTAAAATGTAAATGTAAGTTTTAAATGTGGCGTCCTTCTGATGCCTCAGATTTTGGGTTTTTATATTTTCAGATTCTGTGCTGCTTTAGTGTGTGGGTCTGAGCTCCACATCAGGGCATGGTGAGCTCTGTGCACAGAGCAGGGAGACAAAACAATTCCTGCTCCAGCTGGGCACCAAGGACAAATGATCCAAATCTCAGCCCAGGAGCACAAACCCCGTGGGCTGGAGAGAGAAAAACAAGCAGGGTGGGACTGCCTGGGCTGGAGCTGGAATGGGACAATGAACTGCAAGGTGCAAATGGAGCAGAACTGATCCCAGGGAGAGAGCCCGGGAGCGCTCGTGCATTTTGGGGCCATTTTGGTTCATCTTGGGTGCAGCCCTGGCTGGGCTCTGGTGCTGCCCAAGGTGCACCCATGGAGGGTTTTAATAAATCCCTGCTTTATTCTTTGGCTCTGTCCAGCCTCTGTTCTAGGGCAGCCTGCACAAGGCATCACTTCCTCCTTAGCTTTTATTCCTTCACTCACATCTTCTCCACTGCATCCATTTCCAGGTCTCCATCTGTAGATTTTAGGTTGAAGGGCTCCCAGCCCCCATTCTCAAGTGAGATCTTTGCCATCTGAAACCAACCCCGAACAATTGCCAAGTAAAAATGTCCCAATCTCCAGGGATTCTTTGCTGTGCATCCCTGAAAAGGACATCCAAAGCTGATGGATGGACGTCCATCCAAAGCTGATGGATGGATGTCCATCCAAAGCTGATGGATGGATGTCCATCCAAAGCTGATGGATGGATGTCCATCCAAAGCTGATAGATGGATGTCCATCCAAAGCTGATGGATGGATGTCCATCCAAAGCTGATGGATGGATGTCCATCCAAAGCTGATGGATGGATGTCCATCCAAAGCTGATGGGTGTCCATTCAGCTGGCTGTGAAATCAACCCCTGGATTCTCCCTCTCTCTCCTGCTTCCCACAGAAGAATTTTCATCTCACTGAGGGCTTTGTAAAGTCTGGAAATAAACAGAGGAACCCTGGGAAGGCCGGGAAACACCAGCTCGTGGTTCCTGTGGACGTCTCGGAAAAAAATCCCAGAATTTCCCATGGCTGCCAACAAATGGAGTTTTACAACAGGAAAAGGGTCAAAGATCATCCTGGGTCCAGGTGGCCAACAGGGCAGGTGAGGACTTCTGTGCCAGTTCCAGCACTCAGGAGGGAGGATTTGGCCGGAATTCCGGACATCTGCCCGGAGCTCTGGAGCCCAAATGACCGGATACCCTCGGCAGCTGAGTCAGCAGCACAAGCGCAGGCAAAGCTCAGCTTTGCAAGGCTGGGCCTGCACCAAGAGGTTTCAAAAGTTGTCCAAAATCGAGGTCCAAAGCTGGATTTGGGCTGGGGAGTCACGGGTGGGTGGGCCAGATGTTGGTGAGATCCCTGGAATGCTCCAGAGCTGGTTGATATTCCCTGTGTGTCTCCCTTCCATCCTGCTGGGAATGGGGTTTGGTGGTGATATTTGCATTCACGCTCCAATAAAAAAAAAAAAAAATAAAATGGGGAAAAAACCCCAAATCCCAAAGCAAAATTCGAGATGGGAAAAAGTGGGAATGAGCCCAAACCTGAAAAGGAATTTTAGGATGTTCCAGTGATTTAAGGCAGTGATGCAAGGTGTTATTTTTGTGGAATGTTCATGCTTTACTTCAATTTGATTTGATTTTATTTGGATATTCTGGAAGATGTTTCCATGTAATTCATCTTAATTTTTAGTAAAATATGGGATACAATTGGATTAGGAGGGATCTGAATGAAGTCAGGGACACAAAGTGGAGTTTTATCCATGTGGAACGACCAATCCTCTTTTCCTCCATGGTTCCTTAAGGCCATGGGATCATTTAGTGAGGCCCAGAGCTCATTAATTATTCTAAAATCAAATTTTTCTGTTTTATGTTTGAAGATTATAAAATGACCAATTTCGCCAGGTACATTTATGCTCCCCAAGATTAGAATTAGGAAAAAAATAAACAAACCTTCATCTAGAGAAACGTTATCGCACTTTTGGAAAGTAACTCCTCGAAAGGTGAGATAGATTGCTCAGAAATATTGTGGTTCTTCATCACGTTCTTTTTAAATCTGGCCAAAATAATCTCAAATCAGTTTATTCTGATAAAACAACAGCTCAGACCTAAAAGCTCTTTAGGAAGAAACCCTTGGGAGATGCCTAAAAATAAACACAAAAATTGGGCATTTCCCTCCCATATTCCCTTTGATCTTCCATGGGAATTTCACAAAAACCAGGGCTGCTGGTTTTGGCCATCTTAAATTTCAAATGGCCAAATATTTGTCCAGAACTCCTTTTTCATGTTTTAAGAACTCATTTTCCATTCTTGAAATCAGAAGTAACAGTGGAGAGGGGCTTTTTAGGGACATCTGCCTTTTAGGAGGAAAAAATGTTTGGATGCAGTTTCTGGGTCAGTTCTAGGAATTACTGGGGGAAAAAAATCTATTTAAGGATGCTGCAAAACTTTTCAGGTTTTTAAGGAATATGGGGACGGTTTTAACAGATTTTAAATTTTGGATTAATAACAGGAGTGGCTGCCAGTAAATCCCAGGAATTAATCCTGCTTGACAAATTATTTTCAGGATTGATCATGCCAAGTTTTGGGGTTATTATTTCACCAAAATTTTGATAAAACTGGGATCAACTCAGGAAGTTATGTGACGTTTAGAATTTGGGTGGACAACAGAATCCCAGAATTCTGGGATGAGTCCAGCCCAGGCTAAAGTTCTGCCTCGTGTCCAGGTGGAACTTCCTGGGATCAGTTCCTCCCGTTCCTTGTCCCATGGAGCAGAACCAGGTCCAGACATTTCCAAACTTTGATAAGATCCTCAATTTTCTCTCCTTGACCCCAAACAGCCCCAGGTCCCACATCCTGGTGATGCTCCTGTCCCCTCGTCATTTGTGTCACCCCTCACCCGACTCCACCCGGCAGCTCCACATCTTTCTTTAGAGAAATTGAATTTTCAGATAATTTCCAACTAAAAAATTTTTGGGTAAAAGTCTCATCAAGCACATTTGGAAATTAGGATTAGAATGGGGTCCTTGGCTGATGGACACCTCGGGAATAGGCATGGGGCAGATGAGACTTTGGGATGGAATTCCTTCTCCTGGGATATTCTGGGAGTGGTGCCACAAACCAGGACATTGCTGTTTTTAAATGTTATTTTAGGTGAAATTCCTACTCCGTAAGAAATTAATTCCTGAAGAATTGAGAGGGAATGGAGTTCATAACTAAGATTATAAAATGAATCAAGCAAAGCTGGCAGGGCTCTTCCAGGCTCTTCCTTGGTTTGGTCCCTCAGAGGAAAAATGGAAATAAAAATTCATTTTTTATTTTTTATAAAAATAATTTTTATTATTCATTTTTATAGAGTAAATCATTTTCTCTGAGGAGATGGATCCTTGCTGGAGTCACTTGGATTTTCCATTGTAATTCCCAAATATATTAGAGATAGGACATGATGAATTCCTCATTATAATAATTAATTACACTGGGATAGTGGCAGGTCTTCCTGCCCATGGCAGAGGATTGGGATGCGATGATCCTTAATGACCCTTCCAGAATTCTCTGGAATTCCATGGTGATTTCTGCTGGGATCCAAAGGCTGAAGGAAATCACAGCACTTTTATCAATTTTCTCATGTGAGGTCCGCACAGAAAACAGATTAATCAGGGCTCTTCTGGGGGAAATTGGTTTTTCAGTGTCTTTGTGGTTTTTCCTCCAAGCTTTGAGCCTGGAGGGAGCAATCCCCGTCTTTATTTAAATTATCTGCTTGTATATTTTATTCCACGAATGCTGATTTGATTTTTCGGAATTCCGCGCTTACGCTGCCTCAAAATCCCATTAAAAAGGAGGAGTTTGATGATTTTTTTTTTCCTGTTTTCCTTTTCTTTTCTTTTCTTTTCTTTTCTTTTCTTTTCTTTTCTTTTCTTGCCTTTTCTTGCCTTCCTTTTCTTTCCTTTTCTTGCCTTTTCTTTCCTTTTCTTTCTTTCTTTCTTTCTTTCTTTCTTTCTTTCTTTCTTTCTTTCTTTCTTTCTTTCTTTCTTTCTTTCTTTCTTCCTTCCTTCCTTCCTTCCTTCCTTCCTTCCTTCCTTCCTTCCTTCCTTCTTTCTTTCCTTTCCTTTCCTTTCCTTTCCTTTCCTTTCCTTTCCTTTCCTTTCCTTTCCTTTCCTTTCCTTTCCTTTCCTTTCCTTTCCTTTCCTTTCCTTTCCTTTCCTTTCCTTTCCTTTCTTCCGCCACTTCCTTCCCTCCCTCCCTCCCTCCCTCCCTCCCTGAAGAACTGGACCACAAATACCCCCTAATTTTACATATTTTATTGTTTATATCTAAATTTAGTCATTTCAGGCTGCCTCATAACTGCCAGGAGAATGCAAACATCCCATAGGGATTTTCCCAGCACTCCCAAAGGAAAATCCAAGGCCAAAAGAGTCAGAATTTATTGTACATTCCCGAAAACTGAGGGACTCAGACCTAAAAATCTTCACTACAGATTCAAACCTTCAGGATTCACCAGGAATCCCCTCCACTAAAGGGACTGGACTGGCTGGGATGGCAGATTCCAGGGAAATATCCCAGGATTTGAGCTCCCTCTGCCCTTCAGTTCCCTCCCCACAGTGGGAATTTGGCTTGGGAAGAAACCTTCGTGCAAACATCTCAGGATACAAATCCCACAAGGAGCTCTGCTGGAATTTCTTGTGATTTCTGGATACTCAGGAGTTGCTACGTTGGCTTTTAATTTATCAACAATTCCTTAAAAACAGTGATTAGGAATATCCATATCTCTCCCTGCTGCACCAGAAAATTCCTTGCTCTTAAAGGACAATTCTTGGAAAGCTGATTCCCTACACCAAATAAAACTCCAGGAATTGTTTAACCTCCACAGCTCAGCTTTCCATCACACACAATTTTATTCTCGGCCTGCTGGTCAGAAGGTGAAGGCAGGGAATGAACACGGAGAGATCCAAATCCTAAATATTTTCCTTGCAGATGCTTAGTCAAGGCTTAAAAATAAACCACCCCGTGAGCAAACAGGAATATTTGATTTGGTCTGGAGGCAAACACACTCCAGGTTTCCACTCCTTGATTTTTTATTTTTTTTTTGTAGGGAATTTTTGAAGTGATCCCTTGGCCCTCAGCCAATCCCCACTTTTTATGATGTCCGAGAATCCATTTGCTCCAAGTTCTACATTTCCCTCATTAAACAGCACTAAAAAGGGAACTCCAAGCCACAAGACCACACACGTTGGCATCAGACATCCAATATCCAGGGCTGGCACGATCCCATAAATTAATGTTTGCTCCCATCTAGTGGGTGGAAGAAGAAATTGTCTTTAGGCGGAATATTATGCAAATTTTGTTTGCATTGAGCTGGGGGGGAATTTATGGGAGTTTTATTTCTTCTAAGAGCTGTAGGGTTTTAGGCCTGATCTAAGATTTTTGCAAGTATTTGTTAAATTCAGTGCTGTGTTCTCATGTAGGCCTCAAGTTTCGGCATCTTGTAGGCCTCAAATCACAGCATCATCCAGGAGATTGGATATCAGGGGAAAATTCTTCATGGAAAAGGTGGAAAAAAGCCTTGGAAGAGGTTGCACAAGGAAGGATTGGAGTCTCCATCTGTGGAATTGCTAAAATTTGTGTGGATGTGGCTCTTGAGGACAGAGTTCAGTGAACATGGAGGTGCTGGGTGAGGGCTGGACTCGATGATCTTGGAGATCTTTCCCAACCTTAACAATTCCTCGATTCCATGTTTATTTCTACATTTAAGATCATCAAGTCCAACCCTCAACCAGCACCATCATCATGTCCTCAAGTGCCATATCCACACATTTTGTTTTTTTCACATTTCCAAGGATGTGACACCACCACTTCCCAGCCCATTCCAACGCTTGACAGCTCTTTACCTCAGGAATTTTTTTTCCCCTAATATCCAATCTCAACCTCCCCTGGTGAATCATTAATGAGAAGTAATGATGGGGAGAACAATGAGAACCATTAATATTCCGAGTCATTAAATGATATTTATTTTTAAAAGGATTTCTGGAGGATCCTGGGAAAAGCCCATGGCTCACATGGCACAGCAGGAAGCACTTAACTCCAGAAAATCCAAGACGTGCTCAGACTTTGGAAAAAGGACAGAAAGATTCGGAAATATGAAGAAAGTGCAGCTGGAACCAAAGAAGAGGTCAGGAGGAGACCTGGATTTTCCTTTTCTGCATTCCCATAGGATATGGGCATGAGAATCCCCTTCCAATTCCAGCACCTGACTCCATCTCTTAAAACATTTGGTGAACCTCATCAGCTTGAAGTTATATTTTGACCTTTTTTCTCTATAAATTAAAAAATTTCCTCCTTTTTTACCTTCAGAAGGCAGAGAAAACGCTCTGCACTGTGCGGTTATAACATGGCACAAACTTCTGGAGTGGTTTTAACTGAAGGATGGCAGGGATAGAAGGAATATTGGGAAGGAATTCCTGGCTGGGAGGGGCTGGGATGGAATTCCCAGAGAATCTGGGGCTGCCTCATCCCTGGAAGTGTCCCAGGCCAGGCTGGATGGGGCTTGGAGCAGCCTGGGATAGGGGAAGGTGGGAATGAGATGATTTTATAAGGTCCCTTCCATCCCAAACCATTCCAGATTTCTGTGAAATCAAGGGAAGCTGTTTGAGTTTCCATCTCTTCCTTTTGAGGAAGCATCAGAATTCCCAAGCCCTGGAAGCAGACACAGCCTTGGTGCTCACAACCACACTCTGGACCATGTTTTGGAATGACTTCCCCTTTTTTCAGAGCTATTTCAGCTTCTCCTGCTGCAGCAGCCCTATTTTACCTGCTGAAGTAATTATATTAATTAACACAATTATTAAATAACTCACCTACAAGTTCCCTGCAGAGCCTCAAGTTTCCAGTCCCCCCTTTAAATGTGGGCTTTGTTTGCTGAGGACCAAAATTCTGTATTCCAACAAAACTCCTTGGGCTTGTTAAAGGGTGACCTAAGAGGGACAGAGGGATCCAATTCCACCTTTGGGGCTGGAATTTAGGACAACCTACAGGTGTAAATAATTCCAATTTCCTCACATCCCAGGAATTTATTGTGTCACTTGGAATTTCTTGATACGTGAATATTTTCTTGGATTTTTTTTCCTACAAACCCTTCATAAGAATTCTGGTTTCACGAGAAGCTTTCAGAGTTCCTTTTAAAACCTTTCCTATTCCTCAATTTCTGGTAATTTAGGAAAATAAATGAAGGTGTCCCAATTTATTTGAGACACTGTAGGGTCTCAAATCATCCTGGTTTTCAGATGCTTCTCCAGAAAGAACTGTAGGTTGGACAAATAATTAAATCTCCAGGGTTATCCCTCATGGGATTCCTGGTTCTTGGTGGGATTTCTGAAGGAATTATTGGTGACCCAGTCTTGGAGCTTTTCTGGTTTCATGTGTGATGTGTGTGAGGGAAGGAAGGAGATGGAGAGATAAGGTTGTGTGGAAATTCAGGGATTCTGGGCATATGGGATCTGCCCAGAAGCTGCAAAAAAAGCTGGAGAGGGCCTGGGGACAAGGGATGGAGGGACAGGAAAAGGGAGAATGGCTTCCAGTTGAAAGAGGGAAGGTTTAGATGGGATTTTGGGAAGGAATTCCTGGCAGGGAGGGTGAGGAAGGGCTGGGATGGAATTCCCAGAGCAGCTGGGGCTGCCCCTGGATCCCTGGAATGTCCAAGGCCAGGCTGGACAGGGCTTGGAGCACCCTGGGACAGTGGAATGGGATGGAGGGGGATGGAATTAATGAACTGTCAGGTCTCAGGTCCCTTCCAACCCAAAACATCCTGAGATTCTGTGATTCCATGATTTGGGCACCTCTCCTCTGTTTATGTATCTCAAATCCTATTGATATTTCATTTCCATCCCTATTTTTTATTTCCTTCAAGTTTTCATGTCTTTAATATCACTGTGTGTCATTTCCTTCTTTGAAACCCCTCAGTAGGATTGAAGCAAAACAATTCCATGACTCAAGAAATTTTAGGGCAGGTCTTATATCCCATAATCCCAGAATCCCAGAATCCCAGAACCCCAGGGATTGGTTTGGGTTGGAAGGCACCTTAAAGTTCATTTCATTCCCTCCCATGCCGTGGGGGAATGGAGGATCCTTCCGTTATCCCAGGTTGCTCCAATTCCCATCCAACCTTTCCTTGAACACTTTATCAGGGTCCTCAATCAATCTGGGGCATTGATCATTGAAAAGTTTATCCAACTCTGAATTCTTGGGAATGAAAACCCCAGAGAAGTTGAAGTGAACTCGAGTTTCTTTCCACCAGCAAGCTCTGCCTCCGATCCACGAGGAAATGTGTAATGGCAAAGGAAAGGAATGGAAAGAAAATAAACTGAGGATGGAATACAACAGGAAGGAAAGTGGGAGTCTCTTTTAGGGGAACACTCGGATTTATCCAGACCCAATCTGCTCTTCCTGTTTTGGAGAGGGAAGCTGGAACAGCAGAGCCACCAGGAGCTGTGGGAGATGTTTTGGAGCTCCTCCCATTTCCAAAGATAACGCCTCAGACCTTCCGTGGAACAAAGTTGGCAGGGTCTGATTCAGCTCCAGGGAGTGCCTCCTTCCATGTTTACCTTTTTTTTTCCTGGGATGGAAGAGGCTTTTTCATGGCTTGTTTTCAACCGGGACTCACCCACCCACCACCCACCCCAGCGGCCTCGTGTGCCAGCGGCTCCCAGGTGTTCTCCAGCGAAAGCAGCACCATGGAAGTGGCAGTGAGGGATGTGGAGACAGCTCCAAGGATTAAATTTACATCTCCCAAGCTGCCCCGGGGCAGCTGTTTCCTATTTGGGTGTTTTTTTAAGTTGACATTTGGGAGAAATTGGAATATTTGGTCATTTCCACTCCGTGCAGATGTACAGGAGGGAGAGGTGCGGTCAGCTGGGAGCTGGGGATCAGCTGGAAAAGGGGAATTTTCTCCATTAAAAGAGTCAGATTAAGGAACAAAACAGGAACCTGTGTTTGACTCCTTGCTCTGAGGGCAGGCTCAAGTTTAGTCTGGGATGGAAAAATAAAAAAAAAAGGAAAAATCCCAAAATCCCAATTTTCTTGTTTTTACATCTGGTGAATGTTTTGCAGAGCACTTAAGGAAAAGCAGCTGGGGCTCTGAGAATTCCCTCTTCCCTAAGGAATTTTAGGATCAGGTTTGCAGAGAGACTTAAGGAACAACCCCTGGGGCTCTGAGTATTCCCTATTCCCTATTCCTTATTACCTATGGAAATTTAGGACCAAGTTTGCAGAAACTTAAGGAAGAGCAAGTGAGGCTCTGACTATTCCCTCTTCACTACAAAATTAAATTCTCAGGCAAAATACCCTGGGTTGGATTAATTTGATTTCTTCTGAGAATTCTGGATGGCTCCGAGCACAGGGTTGATGAGCCATAAAAATATGTAAGACACTGGAGGGGAAAAATACCAAACAAAATCAAAACCAAACCCCCAAAACCCCAAACCATGCCCTCAAAAATCCCAAAAAACCAACATCACCTTGCCAGTGGTTCCTAGGATGACCTTGGCCAACTCATCTGATCTGCAATCCAGGAGAATCCGCTGGAAATGAGTCCTTGGCCCAGGAAAAATCATTATTTTTTAGGGGCCCTGTGGCTGCCAGGAAGAGTCTTTTCCTTTCTGGATCAATGGCAAATTATGGGTTTGGAACTGGAAAAAAAACCCAGATGATTTAGGAATGGACCAGCTTGGAGTCAGGAATGATGAGTTACATGGAGACAACATCTCCTGCTGTAATAAAAGGTTTGGAGAACTTCTCTTCCCCAAAAAATAAATAAAATAAAATTAAAAAAAAAAAAAAAGAAGCAAAAACCCAAAACCCTCATGGAGGTTTGGTTTATTGATCCCGGCCAAGGAAAAGCAGCAGGGGAAAATGTTGTGGTGGAACTTCAAGGAACAAGAGGGGTTACCAAAGTCTTACACTAATTCTGGAAAAATCTAATGGAAAAATGTAATGGAAAAAAAAAAAAACAAATAGTTGGAAAGGAGGAAGAGGTTGTGATAAGAGGAACAGGATGGAAAATCCAAGTATTTTGGTAATTAGACAAGAGCATTCTGGGTTTGGGGATGGAATCGTGTGTGGAAGATGCCTTGAGGGGAGTTTGGTGGTCAGGGAGTTCCCTCAAAATTCCAGGGAATTTCCTTAAAATTAAAATTATTCCTATCTAATCCATGGGGAAAGGCTCATTTGGAGTTGGGTGATCCCAGAGTTGTTACATCACTGGAATTACTCCAAGGAAATGTTACTCCAAGGAAGTGTTACTACAAGGTAATGTTACTCCAAGGGAATATTACTCCAAGGAAGTGTTACTCCAAGGGAATGTTACTCCAAGGAAATGTTACTCCAAGGAAATGTTACTCCAAGGGACTGTTACTCCAAGGGACTGTTACTCCAAGGGAATGTTACTCCAAGGGAATGTTACTCCAAGGAAGTGTTACTCCAAGGAAATGTTACTCCAAGGAAATGTTACTCCAAGGAAATGTTGCTCTAAGGGAATGTTACTCCAAGGAAATGTGACTCCAAGGAAATGTTACTCCAAGGAAATGTTACTCCAAGGGAATGTTACTCCAAGGAAGTGTTACTCCAAGGAAGTGTTACTCCAAGGAAATGTTACTCCAAGGAAATGTTACTCCAAGGAAGTGTTACTCCAAGGAAATGTTACTCCAAGGAAGTGTTACTCCAAGGGAATATTACTCCAAGGAAGTGTTACTCCAAGGAAATGTTACTCCAAAGTAATGTTACTCCAAAGAAATATTACTCCAAGGAATTGTTGCTCCAAGGACATGTTACTCCAAGAGAATGTTGCTCCAAGGGAATGTTACTCCAAGGGAATGTTACTCCAAGGAAGTGTTACTCCAAGGAAATGTTATTCCAAGGGAATGTTACTCCAAGGGAATGTTACTCCAAGGAAGTGCTACTCCAAGGAAATATTACTCCAAGGGAATGTTACTCCAAGGAAGTGCTACTCCAAGGAAGTGTTACTCCAAAGAAATGTTACTCCAAGGAAGTGTTACTCCAAGGAAATATTACTCCAAGGGAATGTTACTCCAAGGAAGTGTTACTCCAAGGAAGTGTTACTCCAAGGAAATATTACTCCAAGGGAATGTTACTCCAAGGAAGTGTTACTCCAAGGAAGTCAAGGAAGTGTTACTCCAAGGAAGTGTTACTCCAAGGAAATGTTACTCCAAGAGAACGTTACTCCAAGGTGTAGGATGTGGAGAGGGATAGGGAGAGAAACAAAACCCTACAATCAGACCCTGTTTTAACTCCTTCTGGTGCCATAAAAACCAGGAGAACAATTCTGGGGCAAGATAAGAATGAAAATAGGAAATCAATCCCCAAAACAGGAAATCAATCCCCAAAATCAAAAGCAGAGGATAAGGCATAAAATGAGAATCATTTTTCCTCGGTGGATCCAGACTCCAAAGTCAGGACCAGGCTCTGAGTTGTCTCAGGGGATATTTTCACCCAAAGCCCCAAATCCCAGCAGTGACTTTGGATGATGGAATATTGGAGATTCTTTATCCCAGTCCCTCCTCCCCTCCCGTGCATCTTCCCTGCTCTCTGACATCTGTAGTCTAGACAAGATAATCCCATTATGTTCCCTAATTCCTGCTCCTTGCTGAGATCAGCCCGGATAAGATTCCACGCCAGATAAGGCAGAAAATCCACCCGAGCCCATTTGATCTCGTTAAATGATGCCTTAATTCCTGTCCCTGCCAATTAGAGGGATGTGCTCTGCGGAATCCCAGGAAGGCAAATTCCATCAGTTTCTTCCCCGTCTCCTGATTTCTCATCTGGCTGCAGCCAAGGATTTTCAGGAATGAGGTGGTTAAGGGTAATATTCACATTTTAAAGGGATCTGTTCTCTTTTCCAAGGCCTTTTTTCCCTTCCTGCCCCACATGTGGGATGAAAAGGGCTGGAAACTCCTCCAGATGTTCAGTTTGTAAAGGAGGATTTTCCTCCTTTATTTCCCCTGCTGGGAATATACTCTGGGAAAAAAAAAAAATTGGGATTTTCCAAGGACATTTTTGCTCTGTGCTAAATGAAGTTGGTGTAAAAACCTGACACACAAACAAGACAGACAGATGTGTGGAATTCCCTCCACTCCAAGCCAATTCCACCTTGGATTAAACACTGATCTCTTCAAGCTCTCCTTGCACAAACTCCAGGGATAAACAGGACCAATCCCAGGATAAAGGGATGAGTTTATACTGTCCTAGAAGCGATAAACAAACTCATCTTTATTTAAAGCTGTGAATTGGCTTCAGAAGTGCAGAATCAACTCCTGCTCCGAGGGGAGAAGCAGGATCCAGCTGTCCTGGCTGCTGCTCAAACTGGGAGCAAAGAAAGCTGGAAAAGCTCCAGGGTTTGCCTGAGACCGTTTGCTCCCAGAGGGTTGTGAGGGATCAGAAGATCACAGGGAGGAGAGAGGGGCTTAGAGACACTAAAACCACTTAAATTCAAGAGCTGTCAGAGCTCAACATCTTCAGTGCTGAGTAAAAAAAAAAAAAAAAATCCGATTTATTTCCCTGTGGCTGCTGAATGAGGAGGATTTTGTGCTGCAGAAATAAAAGGGGTTTTTCAGGGAATTTTGGTTCTAACACTTGTGGATCACAACAGGTCCAGCCAGGGGTTTTGGGAGAAGGAGTCTCCCATGTTTGGAGGAACCTAAAAGAGGTTTGGAACCTAAAAGAGGTTTCCAAAGGGAGCTGGTTATAAAGGAATGCTGAATTCAAATCACAGAATCATCATGGGATGGTTTGGCTTGGAGAGGGATTAAAGCCCATCCCATTCCACCCCTGTTATGGGCAAGGACGCCTCTCACCATCCCAGATGGATCCAAGCCCCAATGTCCAACCAGGCCTTGGGCACTTCCAGGGATGCAGGGGCAGCCACAGCAGCTCTGGGAATTCCATCCCAGTCCCTTCTCACACTCCCAGCCAGGAATTCAGAATCTGGATATATCAAATGAGGAGAATTTTCCCAGAAAAGCCCCAGCAGTTCCCCAGGCTTTGGTTCACCTTTGGTCTTACAGACATTTCCTTGGAACTCTGGAATTTCAGAGCTTCCGCTTCCTGGTTTGGGAATGTGGACCAGGGAGGCACCTTAAAGGATGGAATTGCCGAGGAATCACGGAATGGTTTGGGTTGGGAAAGATCCTAAAGCCCATCCATGGCAGGGACACTCCCACTGCCCCAGGGTGCTCCAGCCTGGCCTTGGACATTCCAGGGATGCAGGGGCAGCCCCAGCTGCTCTGGGAATCCCATCCCAGCCAGGAATTCCCAATTCCCAATCTCCCACCCATCCCTGCCCTCTGGCACTGGGAGCCATTCCCTGTGTCCTGTCCCTCCATCCCTGTCCCCAGTCCCTCTCCAGCTCTCCTGGAGCCCCTCCAGGCCCTGCCAGGGGCTCTGAGCTCTCCCTGGAGCTTCTCCTCTCCAAACTCCTCTGTCAAACTTTAAAAATTCTCTACAAATTCATTTCTCACAGATGGGAATGAAGTGACATGAAATCTTGGAATGGTTTGGGTTGGAAGGAACCTCAAGGATCCTCCAGTGCCACCCCCAGCCATGGGCAGGGACACCTCCCACTGTCCCAGGCTGCTCCAAGCCCTGACCAGCCTGGACCTGGAAATCCAGGGGCAGCCCCAGCTGCTCTGGGGATTGTATTCCAGGGCCTCCCCACCCTCACAGGAACAATTCCCAATTCCCAATCTCCCACCCATCCCTGCCCTCTGGCACTGGGAGCCATTCCCTGTGTCCTGTCCCTCCATCCCTGTCCCCAGTCCCTCTCCAGCTCTCCTGGAGCCCCTCCAGGCCCTGCCAGGGGCTCTGAGCTCTCCCTGGAGCCTTTGGAGCTTTCTCCTCTCCAGACTTTCCCCATTTCCCAAAGCTTTCATTCTCTGCCACACATTTGGAACAAACCAAACCCTTGCAGGAGAAAAAAAAAACCAATTTAAATCCAGAAGCAAAAACGACCCAAAGGAGCCGCAGAACCAAGAGCCGAGTGACGCAAACGCCGCCAGTTTGAGCCTCCGGGCCAAACCTTGCTCCTGTTTAATTAACAGAGCCAACAGCAGCTAAAAACAGAGCCCTGGAAAATCATTAATCACCGCGGGGCAGGCAGGGGGTGGAGAGGAGGTGGGTGGGTGGACGGAGCAGGAGGCAGGTAAGCAAACACAGAGTTATCGGCGCGATATCATTTCCCGGATGGAGAACATCCGCGCTCCTGCCTCCTCGAAATAGAACCAGGGATGCCAGGGTTGCTTGGCTACCCCGAGGTGGGAACAGGATGGAGATGGCGTTAATGGACTTCTCCTTGCCTGGATGTTCTGCAAAAAATAGAAATTCATCATTAACATCCTGCCGGGCCGCAGGTGCCTCCTCTTTTCCACAAAATAAAAATGGAAATATCTTCCCACCCAGGGATTTGAGGATATTGCAAAGCCCTGAGAACTCACAGCTCGTCCCGTCCAGGATTGGTGTGAAAATTGGGATATTTCACCGGAATAAACACTCCCTGAATAAACCCAGCTCCCTGGGTTTGTCTTTGTGCTCATTTAAAAATCAGAATAACCTGCGTGTGGTTTAAGGCTTGCTCTGAGGAATAACAGATTACAGATAACTTAGGGACAAAGGAGAAAATTGCAGCAAATCAGACTTTTTTTGGGCCACAACAAAAGAGAAGAAAGTAATAAGTTTAATCTTGTTTTCTGGAGGCTGCCTTGTCTTGCTGTTTATGTAAAATACACAAAAGGCAGGATAGAGAAATTTTAATAACCTGTAACTGATTTTGGGTTTGTTCTGGGGAATAACTGTGTTGTGCACAGAAAATCTGGGGGGAAATAAGGAGAAAATTGCAGAAAATCAGAATTTCTTGGAGCCACTGTTAAAGATAAGAAAAGAATAAATTTAATCATGATTTCTGGATGCTGCCTTGTCTTGCTGTTGATGTAAAATACATAAAAGGCTGGATAGAGAATTTTTTAATAACCTGTAACTGATTTTGGGTTTGTTCTGGGGAATAACTCCTGTGTGCACAGAAAGCCTGGGGGAAAAGAAGGAGAAAACTGCAGAAAATCAGAATTTCTTGGAGCCACTACCAAGGATAAGAAAAGAATAAATTTAATCACGATTTCTGGATGCTGCCTTGTCTTGCTGTTGATGTAAAATACACAAAAGGCTGGATAGAGAATTTTTTAATAACCTGTAACTGATTTTAGGTTTGTTCTAGGGAATAACTCCTGTGTGCACAGAAAATTTGGGGGGAAAGAAGGAGAAAATTGCAGAAAATCAGAATTTCTTGGAGCCACTGCCAAAGATAGGAAAGGAATAAATTTAAGCCAAATTTCTGGATGAGATCTTGCCTTGCTATTGATGCAAAATACACAAAAGGCAGGATAAATAAATTTTTAAAATAACTTGCAACTGGTTTTAGGTGTGCTCTGAAAAATAACTGTGTTGTGCAAAAATAATTTGGGGAGAAAGAAGGAGAAAATTGCAGAAAATCAGAAATTTTTGATCCACTACTAAAGATAAGAAGAGGAATAAGTTTAATCTTGTTTTCTGGATGCTGCCTTGTCTTGCTATTGATGTAAAATACACAAAAGGCAGGATAGAGAATTTTTTAATAACCTGTAACTGATTTTGGGTTTGTTCTGGGGAATAACTCCTGTGTGCACAGAAAGCCTGGGGGAAAAGAAGGAGAGAATTGCAGAAAATCAGAATTTCTTGGAGCCACTACCAAGGATAAGAAAAGAATAAATTTAATCACGATTTCTGGATGTTATCTTGCCTTGCTGTCCATGTGAAATACACAGAAGGCAGGATAAATAAATTTTTAAAATAACTTGTTTTAGGTGTGCTCTGAAAAATAACTGTGTTGTGCAAAAATAATTTGGAGAGAAAGAAGGAGAAAATTGCAGAAAATCAGAATTTCTTGGAGCCACTGTTAAAGATAAGAAAAGAATAAATTTAATCACGATTTCTGGATATTATCTTGCCTTGCTGTCGATGTGAAATACACAAAAGGCAGGATAGAGCAGGGGACCAGATCCTGGAGCTGTCCTTTGCTGCCCAGGGAAGGAATTTTCCCTCATTTCTGAGGATTCACCTTCAGGGCCTCAGGGGCTTGGTTGGGATTTGTTCCTCTCCTCCCTCCATCCCTTGGGAATTCAGACGAGTTCAAGGAGAGCCCATGAAACCCTTCAGCAAACCCTGACACCCAAGAGGAGCCAAAATCTCCAAATCCAAGTCTCTGACTCCTTCCTGCTGCTCCCTCTGAGTTTCCAGGAGCCCCTCAGGTGGGATGGGCATCCATCCCTGGGGAGCTTTTCCTTCTTTTTTGCCCAGGGTTTGGATTAAATGTGTGAGATGGAATTTCTTGTTGGGACTCAGATGTTTATCAGTTCTTATCTCTGTCACACTCTCACAAACCCTGAGCTCTGCAGCACTTCACTCCAACAAACTAAACATGGAGCCCCATCTCTCTCTCTGCAAGGCCTTTGAAGGATCAACTGTCCAATTAAGGAATGACACCGAAATTATTTTCACTTTTAACCCAATAACCAACCACCCATGGCTGCAATGGGGACTTTTTATCCAATTACACAAAACCACCCAAACCCAGGGAGGAGGAGGAGGAGGAGAAGGAGAAGGAGGAGGGGGAGAAGGAGGAGGAGGAGGAGGAGGAGGAGGAGGAGGAGGAGGAGGAGGAGGAGGAGGAGGAGGAGGAGGAGGAGGAGGAGAAGGAGGAGGAGGAGGAGGAGGAGAAGGAGAAGGAGAAGGAGAAGGAGAAGGAGAAGGAGAAGGAGAAGGAGAAGGAGAAGGAGAAGGAGAAGGAGAAGGAGAAGGAGAAGGAGAAGGAGAAGGAGAAGGAGAAGGAGAAGGAGAAGGAGAAGGAGAAGGAGAAGGAGAAGGAGAAGGAGAAGGAGAAGGAGAAGGAGAAGGAGAAGGAGAAGGAGAAGGAGAAGGAGAAGGAGAAGGAGAAGAAAAAGGAGAAGAAAAAGGAGAAGAAAAAGGAGAAGAAAAAGGAGAAGAAAAAGGAGAAAAAGGAAAAGGAAGAGAAGGAGCATAAGGTGAAGGTGAAGGTGAAGAAGAAGGTGAAGAAGAAGGAGCAGCCTCCACCCCAAACCTCCATTTTGCTTTATATCCATTGCTGTATTCTAAACCCTTAAACTCTGAGTTTCCCACCCTGTGATCTCACACACTTCTATCCAAACTCCACACCCACAATCCCAGTTCTGTCATTCCATTCTGGAAGCTTCTCCAGGGCCTCAGGTCAATGCAGTGTTCTCTGGGGGGTCAGTGCCTGGCAGCACAGAAATCTGAAATTCTCAGTATCCAGGGTTCCAACACATCCCTTGCTTGATTCCATCCTTTTTCCATCCAGCACCTCCTCCCACGTGCTCTGCTCCAGGTTTTCTCCGTGTTTATCCTCACTCCATGCACCAACAAACAACGGAGGCGCTTCAAAAGCCAAAGCTTTTTTTAATCACCCAAAATTGAGGGACAACTCCTGCCCTCCTCAGAGGGGGAGCAGTAATTGTTGACAGGGCTGGAAAAAATGTTCTCCTGGGGAATATAAACAGGCTGGAAGGAGCTCGTGGAGCCAGATGTGGCTTGGGAAGTGTTTAGGAGTTGGGACAACATGAAATTTCCATCCCATTTTTACTAATCAGGAAAAGGAGTTGGGTGGGGGATTTTTTTTCTTCCCCTGGTCAGCACCAAGCTGGAAAATTGATGTCAACAATGTTCCTCTTTGTTTTTGTTTTTTTATTATTCTTTCTTCCCATCTCTCTGCCCATTCTCCTGTTTTAATTAGGATTTAAATTAAACTAGAGATGGTCTTGGGAATGTCCTGTTGGAAACAATTTGCTTTTCCCGTTATTTCATGGTTTTCTTCTCTTTTCTCCAAGTTGATCATTCCATGTGTTTAAAGGCAGTTACGAATTCCCTTCCCTGACTCATTCCCCAAGGAAATGGATCCCAAGAAGTTCCCCAAGGAAATGGATCCCAAGAAGTTCCCCAAGGAAATGGATCCCAAGAAGTTCCCCAAGGAAATGGATCTCAGGAGTTTTGGTTTTGCAGTATCTGGGATGCAATACCAGGACTCCAAAAACAAACCAGTGAAAATGAGAGATGGATTTAGTCCTGCTCTGTTCCAGTCTTCTGGAAAGGTTTCAGATTGTGAATTCATATTCCCTGGAGATTTTTGAACTTCTGGGATCTCTGTTTCACGCAGTAAAAATTGGGAAATGCAGCCATACAGAAAAAGTGTTACTCATCCTGACTCCATAGCTAGGAAATCCTTGGATTGGGAGAGCTTTGGAGACCAAGGTGTCCAAAGGAATGATCCCAAAAATTCTTATTCTTTAGGCAAAAATTTGGGGGAAAATCATGGTAAAATGAACTTTTTTTTTTTCCTTGTAGGTTGTTGTGTGCAAAGAGTGGAGAAGAGATTCCAGATTAGTGCGGGGTCCTCAGGGAACTTGGAATATTGTTCCTGTCAACAATTCCATGGGGGCCAGACATCCCTGTTTGGAGAAGGACCCTGCCATGCAGCTGAGGAACGTTAACTTTGATGCCTCAGGTTTTGGCTTTTATATTTTCACATTCTGTGCTGCTTTAGTGTGTGGGGCTGAGCTTCATGTAAGGGGATGGATTTTTGTCTGGGAACAACATCCAAAATCATGGATGTAGAATTGTTAAGATTTGGGGATCATCAAGTTCAGCCATCAACCAAAGTAAACCTGCATAAAACAGAACCATCCCTACCTCCCTGAGAAATCCAACCTCTGCTTTGTTACCTCTCCTGGTATTTCAGAAAGGTTGATTTATCCCCAAAAAATCCCATAATTTCAGGATATGGAACCATCCTGAAAGAAAGAGAATGGTGCCCTAAAGGGGAGATGCAATTTTCCATTTACCTGGAAAAATCACCCAAATTTGTACAGGAATGTGCAAACAATCCTGTCAGAAAAAACACACAGCTCTTCCCACATCCAGTGATGCCTCAGGTTTGGCTTTTATATTTTCAGATTCTGTGCTGCTTTAGTGTGTGGGTCTGAGCTCCACATCAGGGCATGGTGAGCTCTGTGCACAGAGCAGGGAGACAAAACAATTCCTGCTCCAGCTGGGCACCAAGGACTGTGGTGTTCATGTGCCCTCTGAACAGAGAGAAGCTATAAGAAAAGTAGAGAAAATAATAATTAAAAAGAATAATTAAAACAATTCTTATCTTATTTACTACTCTTGTGTTTGTGAACATGTAGAATGCGTTAGAAGATTATTTACCTGAAAGAATTTGATAATTAGATTCCACTGAGGATTGTTTTGTTTCCTTAACCAGTCACACAAAGCTGTATCCTGACTGTCAGGAGACAGTCACGACTTTTCTTTAGTATTTTAGCAATAAGTATGATATAGTATGGTGTAGTAGCGCTCTTTAATATAGTTGTAATGTAATATAATATAGTTCTAATAATTGAGTGTTCAGCATTCTGAAGCCTTGGAGTCAGATGCCAATCATTCCTTCATTGAGGATCCTGAAGGAATTTTTTTTATAAATGGTGCCTTTTTTACTATAAAGGACAAATGATCCAAATCTCAGCCCAGGAGCACAAACCCCGTGGGCTGGAGAGAGAAAAACAAGCAGGGTGGGACTGCCTGGGATAAAGCTGGGATGGGACAATGAACTGCAAGGTGCAAATGGAGCAGAACTGATCCCAGGGAGAGAGCCCGGGAGCGCTCGTGCATTTTGGGGCCATTTTGGTTCATCTTGGGTGCAGCCCTGGCTGGGCTCTGGTGCTGCCCAAGGTGCATCCATGGAGGAGATCCTTTGGATAAATCCCTGCTTTATTCTTTAGCTCTGTTCTAGGTCAGCCTCCACAAGGCATCACTTCCCAAAATTACCCGGAATCTCTCCCGGTGCTCTTCTTTCCTCGCTGTTGGAATAACAACAGATGAGGGCGTGAGGGCTCAGGGCACAGAGAAAATAAAGATACACGTGGGATAACAATGGGCATTGTTTCCCACATGGTGGGAATTGTGTTATCTTTGCAGTGGGTGGGGAATTTCCCGTGGATTATGTGTGTTGATTCCTGCCGTGCTTTCTCCTCCCTCTCCAGCCTTGTTAGGAATTGAAGAAGAGCTGGAATATCCTTTACCTTGGACTGTCCCATATCCTACATTTTTCCAAGTTTCCTTCCTTCTTTCCAGCACAAATTCCTCCCATCAGCTCTCCAAGGTCGAGGATTGAAGAGCAGATTTGCCTTCACTTCTTCCCAAGTCAGAGAGCTCTGAAAATCCCTCTGGATCCACTTCTCCAATGAAAGAATTCCCACTGTTCTGCTCTGTCAGGCTTTGGTTTGGAGCTCCACCATTCCCAAATTAAAAACTGACAGTTCTCCATGGATTTAGGAAAGGCAGCTGACCCCCAAGCATTATTCCAATAATATTTTTAATAATTTTTTACTATTTCTTTACTAATTTTAATACATTTTTACTATTCCTTTAAATTTTCCTGTTCCATCAGATTTTATAATCACAGAATTGAATTATTTTGTCAAAGTCCATCCGAAATAAAACACCCATGGCTTATTTTCTATCATTATAAAAGTAATTATTATGCAAATTGATTTAACAACAGAGTTTCTTATTAAAACAGGAAGAAAAGAGGTAAGAAAATATATTCCATGTTTTATATTCTGGACATCACATTTAAATCAGCCCTTTTTTCCAGTCTAGATGAGCAAAAGTCATCCCCAAATTTGCTTTTTTTCTCACATTTCTGTCTCCTTCCATGACCTTTCATCCCTACACCCCCAGGCTTCCTAGAAAAATCCTTGGAAAATCAAGAAATGCTCTGAGGCTGGACAGATCATGCTCCAAATCCTGAAATTTTGGAGCTGGCTTTGACAATACTCCACAGAAATCAGGGAGGACGAAGTAGATCAGATTATTTTTGTCTCCAACCCAAACCATTCCATTTTTATCTCCAACCCAAACCATTCCCAAACCACGATTTGAGGTTTTTTCCATTCAGATTTTTTGTTCACATTCTGAGATTGGAACGAGGGGGAAAAACACCTGATTTTTCCCTTTGGATTTCACAGAATTTATCGAAGCCACAATGGGAACATCCAAAGATTTAGGCGGCCACATTTCTGGGAAAGTTGCCCCAGAAGTTCATTCCCTGCCTTTATTTCCACACCAAGCCTAGAAAAGCAAATTGTGCCTCCTAAAATCACGGATGCCCAATAATTGAATTTATTCGCGTTCAATTTACTCGGGAGGGCTCCTGAAATTTCCCCCTGGCAGAAATCCCAGCTGAAGCATTTTCTCCTTGGGGAATGGTAATTCCTGCAACGCTGCCATGGCCAGCCCACACGTTTGGGGCTTCAGTTTTTAATTCAGCACCATAAAACTGAATCTGGAGCAGCTGAGGCCTTGTAAAAGCAGATTTGCGACTCTCCCCCACCCCGAGGCAAAATATTTGTTTAAAGGATGCTGGAATAGGATCCCAGTGGGAACAAATTAAGGGGATTCGTGCCTGTAGAGTATTAGGGAGATGGGAAACATTATTATATTTTTAGTCGTTTTCATTTTTTCATTTGGGAAAGCAATGGTTTTAAACGGCGAGGAGAAATTATCTGCAGGAATAGGGCTCTGTGTTGGCAGGATGAAGAGCAGGAACAATAAAATCTGGTCACACACCAGAAATAGCATTTTAATCAGGAATTTAAAGACAGAATCCCAAAATCATTTATTTTTCTTCACGGAGGTCAGGCTGGATGGGATGAGGAGCACCCTGGGATGGTGGAAGTTGTCCCTGCTCATCCTGGGGTGGAACTGGATGAACTTTAACCAACCCAAACCATTCCATGATTCTCTCATTCCCAATCTTTTCACATCCTTGGAAGCTGCTGGCCTCAATCCACTTTTCCTCTTTTATTTCCATCCCCATCCGCCGGGACCTGGGGATCTGAGCAAGGAGCAAGTGACACATTTTTCCTAAAAGTGAAAATCCCTCTTTGACAGCAACAACCCAATGGATCTCAAAGGTGTTCCAGAGCTGACCAGGGAGCAGGAATTGGAAATTCCAGGCCCTGGAGGAGCTCACCCAGTGCTGCTGGAGCAGGAATTGGAAATTCCAGCCCCTGGAGGAGCTCACCCAGTGCTGCTGGAGCAGGAATTGGAAATTCCAGCCCCTGGAGGAGCTCGTTCAGTGCTGCTGGAGCAGGAATTGGAAATTCCAGGCCCTGGAGGAGTTCACCCAGTGCTGCTGGAGCAGGAATTGGAAATTCCAGCCCCTGGAGGAGCTCACCCAGTGCTGCTGGAGCAGGAATTGGAAATTCCAGCCCCTGGAGGAGCTCACCCAGTGCTGCTGGAGCAGGAATTGGAAATTCCAGCCCCTGGAGGAGCTCACCCAGTGCTGCTGGAGCAGGAATTGGAAATTCCAGCCCCTGGAGGAGCTCACTCAGTGCTGCTGGAGCAGGAATTGGAAATTCCAACCCTTGGAGGAGCTCACCCAGTGCTGCTGGAGCAGGAATTGGAAATTCCAGCCCCTGGAGGAGCTCACCCAGTGCTGCTGGAGCAGGAATTGGAAATTCCAGGCCCTGGAGGAGCTCACCCAGTGCTGCTGGAGCAGGAATTGGAAATTCCAGCCCCTGGAGGAGCTCACCCAGTGCTGCTGGAGCAGGAATTGGAAATTCCAACCCCTGGAGGAGCTCACCCAGTGCTGCTGGAGCAGGAATTGGAAATTCCAACCCCTGGAGGAGCTCACCCAGTGCTGCTGGAGCAGGAATTGGAAATTCCAACCCCTGGAGGAGCTCACCCAGTGCTGCTGGAGCAGGAGATGACCTTGGGACAGTCTGCAGCTCCTTCTGCTGGGCAAACAGCACCACTCATCTCTCTCCTCCTCTTCTGTTTAATTTTATCCTCTGGGATAAAATTAAACAGAAAACCACAGCCAGTCGTATTTATTGCTTCAATTTATGGAATTTTATCAGGGTCTTCCATCCTCAGAATATTTAGGAAGGAGATGCAACTTGAAATGTGTGGCCAAGCCCCGGGAGCCACGGGCAGCTGTTTAACAGAAAGAGGGAGGGGATGCACAACAGCAGCTCCCATGGTGAGGAAAATCCCTTTTTTTATGTGCTGAAGGCTCAGTGCATCCCTGGCTCATCCCAGAGAATCCTTTCCTTAAAGACTTACCATGAGCTGGCAGCATTATTTGTTCCTCATTCCCACTAAGCCGAGCTGAGCTGTGCTAAAACACTTCAACACATCATTCCCAAAACTCCTAAAAATTGAGGGGAGAGGGGGAAACAACCCCAGAGGGGCTGAGCCCAGCTCCTCTCACCTGTCCTGGTTCCCAAGTGTTCTTTTACACCTTGAGTAAGTCAGGTTCACAGCCAGCCAGGACTAACAGCACCAAAAAGCTCAGCCTAGCACGAGGTTAGGAATTCCTGCTGTTCCTGTTCCTCCTCTCCCAAAGCAAGATCCCCCTCTGGGCTTTAAACTAGGATTAAGATCAGCCTAGCCCAGATTAGGAATTCCTGTTGTTCCTGTTCCTCCTCTTCCAAAGCAAGATCTCCATCTGGGCTTTAAACCAGGCTTAAACTCAGCCTAGCACAAGGTTAGGAATTCCTGTTGTTCCTGTTCCTTCTTTTCCAAAGCAAGATCTCCCTCTGGGCTTTAAACCAGGATTAAACTCAGCCTAGCACAAGGTTAGGAATTCCTGTTGTTCCAATTCCTCCTCTCCCGAAGCAAGATCTCCCTCTGGGCTTTAAACCAGGATTAAACTTGGCCTAGCCCAGAATAGGAATTCCTGTTGTTCCTATTCCTCCCCTTCCAAAGCAAGGTCACTATTTGGGCTTTAAACCAGGCTTAAGCTCAGCCTAGCACAAGATTAGGAATTGCAGTTGTTCCTATTCCTCCTCTCCCGAAGCAAGATCTCCCTCTGGGCTTTAAACCAGGCTTAAACTCGGCCTAGCCCAGATTAGGAATTCCTGTTGTTCCTATTCCTCCTCTCCCAAAGCAAGATCTCCCTCTGGGCTTTAAACCAGGATTAAGCTCGGCCTAGCCCAGATTAGGAATTCCTGTTGTGGCACTTGGTGCCATGATCTAGTTGAGGTGTTAGAACATGGGTTGGACTCGATGATCTTAAAGGTCTCTTCCAACCTGGAATTTCTGTGATTCTGTGATTCTGTGATTCTGTTGTTCCTATTTCTCCTCTTCCAAAGCAAGGTCACTATTTGGGTTTTAAACCAGGATTAAGCTCAGCCTAGCACAGGATTAGGAATTCCTGTTCCTCCTCTCCCAAAGCAAGATCCCCCTCTGGGCTTTAAACCAGGATTAAGCTCGGCCTAGCCCAGATTAGGAATTCCTGTTGTTCCTATTCCTCCTCTTCCAAAGCAAGGTCACTATTTGGGCTTTAAACCAGGCTTAAGCTCAGCCTAGCACAGGATTAGGAATTCCTGTTGTTCCAGTTCCTCCTCTCCCAAAGCAAGATCTCCCTCTGGGCTTTAAACCAGGCTTAACAGGCAGGATCTGTTGGGCACGGTCTCCATCCCACATGGATTAGTGAAGATCAATTCATTTATTTCCATGTGGCCTAGAAATGCTCAGAGAACAGGTTTTAATTTTTTTTTTTTTTTTTTGTCTCCTTATCCACTTCCCTTTGTAAATTTTCTTATCTCCTTGGACAGATATCAGTGGAATATCAAGGATTTCAAGGGTCTCACCACCCTCAAAGCCAAGAATTCCTTCCCAAAATCCCATCTCAACCTTCCCTCCTTCATCCTCAGGCTATAAGAACTTTGGAATGTGATTTTATTTTGGCTTTGGAAGGAGAGCTCACCATGGAGAGAAGGAGAATCAGTGTCAGGATTATTTTCCCGTGATCATTTGTGGTGTTTGCACCACCCTTCCCATCCCTGCAGCAGACAGGAGAGAAAGGAATGTCCAATCCCAGATTCAGAGCATTAACTTCCAGGATTTGGGCAAAAGAGGCTGTGATCATTTTTAAGTGTTTTTTTCCCTCCTAAAAAGTTTTTATGGACAACAGTGTCAGGATTGAGATTCCTCAATGTTTGATCATACCCTGGAAAAGATTCGGAGGTGTGGGGTGGCAAGAATCCATGGTGGGGAATTATCTGGCATTTCCCCAAAATTGGATGTGGAGGAACACACAAATCTCTGATAAACCTGACACCAAATCTCTGATAAACCTGACAACAAATCTCTAATAAACCTGACACCAAACCTCTGATAAGCACGACACAAAATCTCGGACAAACCTGACACAAAAACTCTGATAATTCTGCCACCAAATCTCTGATAAACCTGACACCAAACCTCTGATAAACCTGACACCAAATCTCTGATAAATCTGACACCAAATCTCTGACAAACCTGACACCAAATCTCTGATAAATCTGACACCAAATCTCTGATAAACCTGACACCAAATCTCTGATAAATCTGACACCAAATCTCTGATAAACCTGACACCATCTCTGACAAATCCAACACCAAATCTCTGCTAAATCTGATGCCAAATCTCTGATAAACCTGACACCAAATTTCTGATAAATCTCACACCAAACCTGTGATAAACCTGACACCAAAACTCTGATAAACCTGACCCCAAATCTCTGATAAATCTCACACCAAATCTCTGATAAATCTCACACCAAATATCTGATAAACCTGACACCAAATCTCTGATAAGCACAACACCAAATCTCTGACAAATCTGACACCAAATCTCTGATAAATCTGCCACCAAATCTCTGATAAATCTGACACCAAATCTCTGATAAACCTGACACCCACCCTACCCATCAAACACCCTGGGTTGGAGCCAAAGTGCTGAGAGAGAGGAAAAGAGGGAGGAAAAGTTTCAGATTCTTCCCAAAAATTTATCTTTTTGTTGCTCCCTACCTGAGCAACTCCTCCCTCTGGAGTTAAAAATTCCTGTTTGACCCTTGTCAGGTTATAAATGTGAGCTGCAGGTGAGCCAGACTCACTTCACTCCTGGGGGAAGATTTTTCTGCAAAGTCTGGGATTTTGGGGGATTTAGGACCTAAAACCAGCGGAGTGGCTCGGCCCAAACCTCTGCCTCACACAATATCCCATTTCCTAAAGCTGCAAATCCCAAATGAGTGCAAGGAATGTATGGAAATGCTTCCATCAAATCCTCTCACAGTCTGTAACCATTCCTGCCTTTGGGATTTCCTGAATTGGACACAATTTCTGCACATTTTAATGGCTTTTTATGTCATTGATTTTTATTATTTATTTTTTTTTAGCTTCCCCATGAACTCAGGAAAACTTTCAGTGTCTAAAACCCCCAAGATCAGGGAGTTCCACACCCTCACTACCCAGAGTGACCCCATATTCATAAGAAACCCCTTTGCTTTGTGGGTTTTGAACCTTAAATTTTTAGGTTTTGCAGTGGAATGTTTCCCTTTTCCCCAGCTGGAATTTGAAGGGAAAACCTATCCCAAATTCAGGGTGTTTTTTCACTTGGTTGTTTTTTTTACTTCATTGTACCAAGGTCATTTGAATTTTAATCCTGGTTTGGGACATACCCTGAAGTCCAGAGCAGATCCTTCCCTTTTCCGCCTCCCCTGTCCTGAAAGGAAGTGTGAATACCAGCACGGAGGACAACGTGTCCCAGCTGGATTCATCCTTCCTTTTGGACAGCAAACCCTTGGGAGCTGCCTCCAAATCCAATTTTATCCCTGCTCCTGCATCCAACATTTGTCCAGGTCCTGTTTTCCCCTTGTGCTTGCATAAATGGATTTAAAAGCCGTGCGGATGTGGCACTTGGGGACAAGAGGTGTCCTTGGCGTTCCTGTGGAAAGCTTGGGCCCGATAATATTTATTTTTTCCCAATTCAGCTTTTTCTGGATTGTGGATTCTGTGTTTCTGTGATTCTCTTACTCCTTATTTACAACAAATAAATGTTCTGAGAACTTCCCTCTCCCGCTGGTGGAGGTAAATTCCTGTGGCCGCTTTGTGGCCCAGAAACACTTTTTGGCTGCCAAAATGAGGTGGACACTGTCACCAACCTCCTACAAGTGTCCCTAAATCACACCCACCTAGGACGGGGTTTTGCACCAAGATCTGGACCCAGCTGGGACTGGACTTTGTTTAGACACAGCTTTGAAATGCCCAAGAAATGCCCAAAGCTGCATCTTTATTTAGATGTACCTTTGAAATGCCCAGGAAATGCCCAAAGCTGCATCTTTATTTAGATGTACCTTTGAAATGCCCAAGAAATGCCCAAAGCTGCATCTTTATTTAGATGTACCTTTGAAATGCCCAGGAAATGCCCAAAGCTGCATCTTTATTTAGATGTACCTTTGAAATGCCCAGGAAATGCCCAAAGCTGCATCTTTATTTAGATGTACCTTTGAAATGCCCAGGAAATGCCCAAAGCTACATCTTTGTTTAGATGTACCTTTGAAATGCCCAAGAAATGCCCAAAGCTACATCTTTATTTAGATGTACCTTTGAAATGCCCAGGAAATGCCCAAAGCTGCATCTTTGTTTAGATGTACCTTTGAAATGCCCAGGAAATGCCCAAAGCTACATCTTTATTTAGATGTACCTTTGAAATGCCCAAGCTTTGAAATGCCCATCCAGCATTCCCAGGGGCTTAAAAACGGGGAAAAAATGCATTAACTTAGATTTTTTTTTTTCCAGTTCTGGGGTGAGTGTGAGCTTGTGGGGCTTTCCTGGGCAGGAGATTCCCCCAAAACTCTTCCTGCTGTAATTATTCCAGCCTAGTGCTGCCATCTGGGTGGGGATGGGCTGGGGGTCAAGGTTTGGGGTGAGCGGAGCACCAGAGGTCCAAGCTGGGTGGGGAAACCCTAGAATAGAATTCCCAGAGCAGCTGTGGCTGCCCCTGGATCCCTGGCAGTGTCCCAGGCCAGGCTGGACAGGGCTTGGAGCACCCTGGGACAGTGAAAATTGTCCCTGTCCATGGCAGGAGTGTCACTGGATGAGCTTTAAGGTCACCTCCAACCCAAACCATTCCAGGATTCCATGAGACGCTCATCTCAAGCTCTGTATAATCAACAGGGACAGATATTTTTGCTCTTAAGTGGACATTTAAAACAGTTCACAAAAAGAGAGATTTTTTTTTTAAATATTATTTTTCCTCAACAGATTCATAAATTGTGAAAATCCATCTTTAGGCTGGTTGAACGTGGAATTTTTCAGCTCATGGACTCTCTTAACTGTTTTGTAGTGCCCTGATGGTCAGATGAGAGGGTTTTACAAACCAGGTCCTGTTTGGATCAGAGCTGAGCTGAGCCAGGAGTGGAACCTGGGCAGGAGTTTAGTGCGACTCCAAACAACCAAAACCAGGAGATGCACAAGATATTCCCCCAGGGAGGAAGGGAAAAGGGTCAGAAACGAAGAAATGATTCCTCCAAAACCTTCTCCCCACGGCTAAGAAATGTCAAAGTGCTGTGAGGCCTCGTGAGCACGGAAAAGGAAAGGGACAAGATACCAAATTCCTGGAAAAACAGCAAAAATAATTCCATTACTGGAAGTCATAGCCAAGGTTTTTATGACGTGTTTGAAGGAGAGATCTGGTGACAGGATGGTGATGATTCCTCCTAGGTGCCACCTCCACGGCGCTCCAGCCTTTGGATGGATCCCAGAAAACCCCAGGGTAGGAGGGACAGGAGAATTCTGCGAGCAAAGGGCGGAACAATGGCAGGAAATGCTCGGAGATAATCCCAGGGGCTCGGAGATCTCCTTACCCAAGGAAATTCATTGCCCTGGTGTGGGATCTCAGCAGCTCAGGACTGAGGTGTCACCGAGACCACCCTTGGGGGGCTCGGGAGTCCTGGAATGTTCCAGAAGTGTCTGGTGGCTGCACTTTGATCCTACACAGGAGACGACACCTGTATGAGGATAGGAGGGTTTCACCGGGGTGAATGGTGAAGGGATTGGTTAATTAGAGAGTGAAACACAGGGTTTAGGATTTCTGTACAGGGGGGTTTAGAGAAGTAAGATGGAGGAATTGGGGCGTGTCCTGTCCTTCTTCTTCTTCTTCTTCTCCTCCATCTTCTGTGGTGATGGTGGCACTTTGGGATTGGTCATTACTGAAAGTGCACCGGGCAATAAGGGTGAAAGGTATTGGGGAAAAATGATAAATATTGTACACGTAACTTTGGGTATAAAGATAGGTGAGTGTGCTCATGGCTGGCTGCTGAGCAGAGCTCTGTCGGGCCGAGAGAAAATCTTTTAGATAAACAATTAATAAACACCGAGACCGAGAAAAGAACTGAAGCCTCTTCTCGTCCTTCGATACGCGGGCTGCCCCAAGGCCACCCCGGGCCTTTCCAGGCCATCCAAACAGCCGAAAACCGGACACCCTGGCCCACACACGTTCGCTGAGCCCACTTCTGTCCTGGCGCTCGTCCACGCCTCGGGAAAAGCATCCGGGGGTTGCTGACAGGAATGGTTTTCCAAAGAAAGCTCAAGGCTGCCTCCTGTCTCTCCTGGGATTGTGATTTCCGACGGATCCGGCGTGAATCCAAGTGGGAAGTCCTCTCCAAAGGAACCTGCTGTCGCTGATCTGCTCAGTCACTCAAACCGAGGAGCCAAACATCTTCCCATGCTAAAATGTCCGGATCTTCAGGCCCATCTGGGTCCTCTGAGGTGGGATTTTGGTGGAACACAAGGAAAACGTTGGAATTCTCAGCAGAGCCAAACATGACTCCTCCATGGAAGCAACCCTGTGGTTTGGGTCCATTGAGGCCAGAGCTTTTCCTTTAATTCACTGCAATCTGGAATGAAATTCCAGTGAAATTTTCCACCATTGTCCAGTAATTTTGAGGATGGGTTCCACCTTTGATTGAACAAATACAATCAGAAAATAAAACCTCTAAAGTCCATTCCTGATTTTTTTTTTTACCATTCTTTGGAGATGATTGTATAACATCAAAGTTTTTTTTTCCTGCTGCTACCAGGAAGTTCCGAGCCACAGCCTGACATCGAAGAAATCCTTGGAAAAGTCAAAACTTGTCACAAGATTTTAATAAAATGTAACTTCAATCCAGCTTGGAGAAGCTGTGGAAATGTGGCCTAGATTTGTCCCCTTGAGTTGGCACACCCAATGCAGGCACCCTAAAAATTTAGGGACAGAAAAGATTTTCATTCCCACTGACTGAAGAATGTCTCCAGTTTTACTTCTCTCCCCGTATCTGCCATTTTTCCAGGAATTAATGGTTTCTTTCAGGAAGCCAATTAGATCTGGGACAAATTCTATTCACAGATAACAACTGAGATCGTGGATTCGCCATGTCCATGGAATGATTCTGTCACATCAGATCCAGCTCATCCCATCTGAGCCCGGCCACTGCCAGGCTGGAATGGCCACAGCTCCAGGAATTTCTGCTTCCTCAGAAAGAGAGGGGGAGAACCAGGCCATGGTGCCAGGGAGAGCCCAGAGGTGCTGCCTCCCTCTGTGAAAAGATCTGATCTTCAAAATCATTTTGCCGTTCATCCTCAGAGAGATTGGAGTCTCCCAGAAGGATCCTGGCATCTCTCAGGGATGGTGCCAGCCCTGGGATGGGGAAGTTCCATGAAAATCCAGGTTGGACAAAACTTGGAGCAACCTGGGATAGAGGAAGGCGTCCCTGCCCATGTCAGGGGATGGAACTGAATGACCTTTGAGGTCTCTTCCAACCCAAACCATTCCAGGATTCCAAAAGCTGCAGCTCTGGCCTGTAGGAAGGGCAAGGCACCTCCAGCTCCAGCTGTTGGAACAGGGATTTGGAGGAATCCTCACAAGCTGGCGCCAGAAGATTCCAGCTTTTCCCACCTGTCCTCCCTCTTTCCTGCCAGCCCACAGCCATGGCACCTCCAGGTGCCAGATGTCCCCAGGTGTCCAGATGTCCCCTCCCTGCCCAGAAATAACAAACACCTCCAGGGCACTGGGATGGGGAAGTTCCATGAAAATCCAGGTTGGACGAAACTTGGAGCAACCTGGGATAGAGGAAGGTGTTCCTGCCCATGGTGGATGGAACTGGATGACCTTTGAGGTCTCTTCCAACCCAAACCATTCCAGGATTCCAAAAGCTGCAGCTCTGGCCTGTAGGAAGGGCAAGGCACATCCAGCTCCAGCTGTTGGAACAGGGATTTGGAGGAATCCTCATAAGCCAGAAGTTTGGAATAAATCAGATGCCAGAAGATTCCAGCTTTTCCCACCTGTCCTCCCCCTTTCCTGCCAGCCCATGCCATGGCACCTCCAGGAATGGTGCCCAGATGTCCCCTCCCTGCCCAGGAATAACAAACAACTCCAGGGCACTGGGATGGGGAAGTTCCATGAAAATCCAGGTTGGACGAAGTTTGGAGCAACCTGGGATAGAGGAAGGTGTTCCTGCCCATGTCAGGGGATGGAACTGAATGACCTTTGAGGTCTCTTCCAACCCAAACCATTCCAGGATTCCAAAAGCTGCAGCTCTGGCCTGTAGGAAGTGCAGAGCACCTCCAGCTCCTCTGGCTGTTGGAACAGGGATTTGGATGAATCCTCACAAGCCAGAAGGCTGGAGTAGATCAGGTGCCAGAAGATTCCAGCTTTTCCCACCTGTCCTCCCCCTTTCCTGCCAGCCCATGCCATGGCACCCCCAGGAATGGTGCCCAGATGTCCCCAGGTGCCCAGATGTCCCCTCCTTGCCCAGGAATAACAAACACTTCCAGGGCGGTCTCTTCCCTTCTCCATGGGCAATTCCTGGTGTGACTCTGCTCCCCTGCCTGACTCATTTCCTGTTTTGCCCAGATGGAAAAGAGGCACCTGGTGCCCGGCAAGTGCCAAAAGTTGCATCTTTGGCCCTTGGGGAGGGTGTGGGGATGGCTGCTGGGCTCCCTGCATCACCAGACCTCTCCGTTTGCCAGGAAAAACAGCACCTGATCTGCTGGGAAGCAGGACAGGAGCTGGGATGTTTGCAGTGCTTTCCAACCTCCTGGTTGTGTTCTAACCTTTGGGGTTTGGGAGCTGGACCCCCAAAATCCATCTTACAGACACACCCCAGGGTGGGATGGCATCCTGGACCCCACTCCCCAGCTCACAGTGGTGTCTTGGTTTGGAAAGACAGGAGTCTGCTAAGGAAGGCAGGAGCCTCCCCTGAAATGGAGAATGTAAACCCTCCCCACCCCTCTGAATTGCTGTAAATTTTAAATTAAGGGGCTCTCAGGCAAAAATATGGGAGCAGGAAATAACAGTTCTTTAATAGGGAAAAGAAAAAAAATAAAAGGATAAAATAACCAATGCAGTGCAGTAGAACACCACTGCCAGAGTCAGAACCCAGCCTGACACCCTGTGGGTCAGGGTGTTGGTGGCAGTCCCATTGGAATTGTGGCTCAGCCCTCCTGCAGTGTCAGGGGTGGTTCTGCTGGAGCAGGGATCCTGTAGAGAAGGATGGATTCTTCCTCTGGAGATCCAGTGGAAGGAGAGGCAGCTGCTGTTCCTCTGGGGAATCCCGTGGAGAAGCCGTGCTGGTGTCTCAAAACCTCTGGATTATATCCAGGTAGGAATGCTTGGCTCCTCCCCCTGGGCTCACATCTCCCAATGGGATGCTGTAGTTCTTATCAGCCATGCAGGGACATTCAATAGCTGTTATCAGCAATGCCCCCTCCCGAGGGAGGAGTGATTGTGGTCACTCAGAGAGAGAGATAAGGCAAACTGCCCACTTGACAAAGGTAATCTGCCATACAGATGGTAATGAAAAACACCTTGCATTGCAATTTTCAGCAAGTGGGGAGGTGATTGGGAAAACCAAGGGCCAGATGTGGATAATCCTACCCGGACCTGGAATATCCATCCCCAACCATCGGGAAATAGGGGAGAAGAGGGGAGCTCGGTGGTGACCCCCAAATTAGGGATCCCCTTGAGGGATGTGTGGTGGCAGGGAACAGGATGAGGGAGACATCAGTGACCTCCTGGCCCAGCAGAGAGGGAGGGAACTGACATCCACACCTCACCTCATCCCAGACACATCCAAGCAGGAACCACCTCCAGAGGAAAAAACTGTCACCAAAGAGCTTCTTCTCCTTTTCCACCTGTTCTAAAAACACCCCTGATGGATCCAGCTTGGACACCCTGAGGGGGATCCAAGGAAAAGCAGAAATCTGCTGTGATTACTCCTTTTCCACCTGTTCTAAAAACACCCCTGATGGATCCATCTTGGACACCCCGAGGAGAATCCAAGGAAAAGCAGAAATCTGCTGTGATTACTCCTTTTCCACCTGTTCTAAAAACACCATCAGGGGATGGATCCATCTTGGACGCCCCGAGGAGGATCCAAGGAAAAGCAGAAATCTCCAGGATGGCTGCGATTACTCCTTTTCCACCTGTTCTAAAAACACCCCTGATGGATCCATCTTGGACACACCAAGGAGGATCCAAGGAAAAGCAGAAATCTCCAGGATGGCTGTGATTACTCCTTTTCCACCTGTTCTAAAAACACCATCAGGGGATGGATCCAGCTTGGACACACCAAGGAGGATCCAAGGAAAAGCAGAAATCTTCAGGATGGCTGTGATTACTCCTTTTCCACCTGTTCTAAAAACACCATCAGGGGATGGATCCATCTTGGACGCCCCGAGGAGGATCCAAGGAAAAGCAGAAATTTCCAGGATGGCTGCCATTACTCCTTTTCCACCTGTTCTAAAAACATCATCGGGGATGGATCCAGCTTGGACACACCAAGGAGGATCCAAGGAAAAGCAGAAATCTCCAGGATGGCTGCGATTACTCCTTTTCCACCTGTTCTAAAAACACTCCTGATGGATCCAGCTTGGCCACACCAAGGAGGATCCAAGGAAAAGCAGAAATCTCCAGGATGGCTGCGATTAAAGGCTGTCCCACCATGTGACTCCCAGCAAACATTCCCCAAGTCTCCTCCCGACTAACGAGAGGCTGTTAGCGCCAGCTAATTAGCAGCCAGCTTGTGACTGGAGCCCCTGGCTGCAGGGAAATTAAGTCAGAACAAAGGGAATGAAATCTCCTCTGGATGGAAAATTATCGGGGGTGGGAGCCCAGGACAGTTCCAGGAATAAACTTAATAGGCTTAGGAGTATTTGGGTGTAACTAAAGCAGAGCTGGGCTTCACATGCTGCTCGTTAATTTATTCCATCCTCTGGGCTGGGGGGACAGAAAGGAGGGAAATCCACGGAGTGGAAGGAAAGCAAACAGGAAAATGCCTTCAAAGGGAAAATAAAATATTTCAGGCAACTTTAAAGATTTACCCCCAAACAGGGAAAAGTGAAGGAGGATTGGAAGAGAGGTGGGTTTGTAATGTGGGAGCAGGTTGAGGTGACAAAAGGTGCAGAGGTGGCTTTTGTCACCTTCTGCTCCTGCCCAGGCACATTGCAGGGATCCTTTCCATGCATTTCATGGAAGTGAAGACTGACCACTGCAATCCCTCCCAGAGTGAGGATGCTGGAATTTCAGGTGGATTGCTCTCCTTTTTCTTTGTCCTCTAAAGATTTCATGGTACTCCTGTTCCCAATTTAGCTGATTTCTTCCTAATTACCACCCTTGTTTTTATCCATAATTAATAACCAGTCTCCTGGAAACCTCCGGATTTTGTCAAGCATTGGCACAGGACAATTCCTGGAAGATTTACTTCCAAACAGGGAAAAGTGAAGGAGGATTGGAAGAGAGGTGGGTTTGCAATGTGGGGACAGCCTGAGGTGGCAAAAGGTGCAGAGGTGGCTTTTGTCACCTTCTGCTCCTGCCCAGGCACTTTGCAGGGATCATTTCCATGCATTTCATGGAAGTGAAGAGACTGACCACTGCAATCCCTCCCAGAGTGAGGATGGTGGAATTTCAGGTGGATTTCTCTCCTTTTTCTTTGTCCTCTAAAGATTTCATGGTACTCCTGTTCCAAATTTAGCTGATTTCTTCCTAATTACCGCCCCTTGTTTTTATCCATAATGAATAACCAGTCTCCTGGAAACCACCGGATTTTGTCAAGCATTGGCACAGGAAAATTCCCGGAGGATTTACTTCCAAACAGGGAGAAGTGGGGGAAAATTGGAAGAGAGGTGGGTTTGCAATGTGGGCACAGCCTGAGGTGACAAAAGGTGCAGAGGTGGCTTTTGTCACCTTCTGCTCCTGCCCAGGCACTTTGCAGGGATCTTTTCCATGCATTTCATGGAAATGAAGAGACTGACCACTGCAATCCCTCCCAGAGTGAGGATGCTGGAATTTCAGGTGGATTTCTTTCCTCTTTCTTTGTGCTCTAAAGCTGCAATTTCAAAATACTCCTGTTCCAAATTTAGCTGATTTCTTCCCAATTACCGTCCTTGTTTTTATCCATAATTAATAACCAGTCTCCTGGAAACCACTGGATTTTGTAAAGCATTGGCACAGGACAATTCCTGGCCCAGTTTTTAAAGCAATTTAAGTTCCCCAGCTCCCTGGAACTCCTGGTGTTCAAATCCCTGATCCCTGTGAGCTTCCAGTCTGAATTTAGACCCGGAAATCTTTTCCCCCTTTTTAGCCCACAGCAAACCTAAATAAAATATTTATTTTTGCCATGATTTCTACTCTTGCTCAGGCTCCCAAAAAAAAAAAAAGATCCTGCAGATATTCCACAGGCAGCACCAGAGAAATCCCCGAACTCCCAATCAGCACCTTTTGTTATTCCAGATTCCCTCATTTCAGTGGTCACAAATCATCTCAGAAAATGTTTTTATCCCAAACTTTCTCCGGCTGTAAAATCAAATCCTGAAGGATTCACCTTGAAGGGGAGCGGATCATTTCCAGAGTGAATTTTTTTTTGCACAGGTGTAAAATTTCAGCCAAATTTTCATTTATTAAATGGATGGCAAACCACCAGAGAAGGATTGATTTAACAACAGACATTCCTCCTAAAACAGGAAGAAAAAAGATAGAAAAACTCCATGTTTTATATTCTGGACATCACATTTAAATCAGCCTTTTTTTTTTTTTCCAGCAATATCCAGTCCAGATGAGAAAAATTCATCCCAAATTTGCTTTTCTTTCCCCACATATCTGTCTCCTTCCATGATCTTTCATCCCTACACCCCCAGGCTTCCCAGAAAAATCCTTGGAAAAATCAAGAAATCGCCAATTAAAGTTCAGCTTTAGCCCCTGCCCTGTGCATCACCTCCAATGAACAATGAGTCCCTAAGGAGTTTCAATCTCAATTTTCACTCATGGGGTTTGGGATTAAACATCACCCCATGGAGCACAAAACCTTTAATTCTCTAGGAACCCCATTAATTCCCTAATTAATTAATTAATTAAAAAGATCCCTTTGCAGGATCCCCAAGAATCCCCATCCTTGTCCATCCTGCAGCAGAAACAATCCCTGGTTGTGTCCTGGTTCGCTGGCCCAGCAAGGGCAGAGGATTGGCTGGAGGTGAAGATTCACCCAAATTCCAGAAATTCCACATTTTTCCTGAAATTTAATGATTTTTCAGAAGAAACTCAGCAGGAAAAGGGGAGCTGGATCATCCCAGAAATTCCCAGTCCCTACTCACCAACCCAATTCAACACAGCTTCATGATTTTGTTTATTTTATTGGGATGGCAGCACATTTGGGGTTTTTTCAGTCTAAAATCCATAGGATTTAGTCAAAATTCGCAATTAAAGCAGTTCAATCAATTTTCTTGAAATTTGCACTCACAAAACGCATCAGGTTCTCACTGTAAGTGATTCTGACCAAAATTAATTGGATGGAAAGGGTCAATTAAATCATTAAAAGTGGCTCCACAGCTCCTCTAAACCTTCAGGACATAGCAGATTTCTCTGCTTTTAGAAATGCAGGAAAATTGAGGTTGTCAAAGGAGATTTTCCTCCCTGGAATCTTGGATAAAGGCATTTTTAGGGGATAATGGATATTTAGGAGTCAGGACTTGTCTTTATTTCATTTCTATTGGTATGAGAGTTTAATAGAGGTAAAACCTAAATTAAAATAATTTTTTATTTCTTATCAAACCAGTGATGAGGGAAAAGCCTCAGGATTTCCATGAGGATCATTTCTTCTGATATCCATGCATGGAATTGGGCAGCTCTCCGTAGTTATCCAAGCTGGGCGAATAAAATAACAAAAAATAAAAATAAATAAAATTAAATAAAATATTAGAATAAAATAGAATAAACTAAGTATAAAATAAAATAAAATTTTAAAATAAAAATATTAAAAAAATTAAAAAATAAAAATAAAAATAAAAATAAATAAATGTAAATATAAATAAAAATGTAAATGTAAATGTCAATATAAATATAAATATAAATGTAAATGTAAATGTAAATGTAAATATAAATGTAAATATAAATTTAGTAGAACAGATACTATATAAAACAGTAGAACAGATATAAAATAAATTTTAAAAATAAATTAAATTAAAATTAATTAAATGAAAATAAAATAAATATAAAATAAAATAGAATAAGCTATGGAAAGCTCTCCCAGGTTGTCCTGAAGACTTCCAGACCCGAGGGATTCACCTGAGGCACCCATGAGGAAAATTGTGTGGCTGGGGACAGAATTCCAATGAAAAATCAGGGTGGAATGGGAATTTTGAAGACAATTTTCCCATTTTTCCATGTGCTTTAATCCACATTTCAACCCCTGCTCATGCCTGATTATTTCCTTATTTTCCTGATGATTTCCTGAACGAACATACGGAATTTTCTTTCCGTCCTGAGCCAAACAGGGACACTCTGAGGAGCTGAAATTTCCCCACAGGCTGTCCCCCTGCATTGCAATAAATATTCCACATCCCATTTCCCCTTCTCCCCCTCCAGAGGCGGCAAAGCAGCCCCAGCTCAGGAACGTCATTAGAGAGGGGCTTTAAAATAAAGCAGGGCACACAAAAATGCGATGACTTGTCAAGGGCGCAGCCTGCAAGGTGTTTAAGGCATGAATTTCCTCCTCATGCAGCCTCGCCGAGGGAATATTGGATTCAGGCCGGAACGGGAGCGATGACGTGGCACGGATTTATGGCTGTGCCCCCGTAATTCCCAGGAAAGGAGCCCCACATGGAAGGGCTCGTAAAATAATCCCCAGCCTGTCGGATCTCAGGATCTCAGTCCTGAGGTGCTGGGCCACTGAGACTACCCTTGGGGGGCTCGGGAGTCCTGGAATGTTCCAGAAGTGTCTGGTGGCTGCACTTTGATCCCACACAGGAGACGACACCTGTATGAGGATAGGAGGGTTTCACCGGGGTGAATGGTGAAGGGATTGGTTAATTAGAGAGTGAGACACAGGGTTTAGGATTTCTGTACAGGGGGGTTTAGAGAAGTAAGATGGAGGAATTGGGGCGTGTCCTGTCCTTCTTCTTCTTCTTCTTCTCCTCCATCTTCTGTGGTGATGGTGGCACTTTGGGATTGGTCATTACTAAAAGTGCACTGGGCAATAAGGGTGAAAGGTATTGGGGAAAAATGATAAATATTGTACACGTAACTTTGGGTATAAAGATAGGTGACCGCCCGGAGGGCAGGGAGTGTGCTCATGGCTGGCTGCTGAGCAGAGCTCTGTCGGGCCGAGAGAAAATCTTTTAGATAAACAATTAATAAACATAAAAACTGAAAGAAGAACTGAAGCCTCTTTTCGTCCTTCGATACGCGGGCTGCCCCAAGGCCACCCCGGGCCTTTCCAGGCCCTTCAAACAGCCGAAAAACCGACAATTGGTGTCCTTGGGTGGGCTCGAACCACCATCCTTTCAGTTAACAGCCTTCACCAAGGAAGCCTTGCCTTGCCTTGGCTCCGAGCCACGGCTGCCAGCGGGTTCGGGATTTGGGGATGCAGCACGGAGCAGCAGGAGCGCGGATTTGGGGTGGGTTTATCCTCGGGATGGGAAATCCCTTCGGGATTCTTTGGGTTGAGGAATTGCAGGGGGTTGAAGAACGTGAGGTGTGGTGGAAAGGAGCTGGGGGGGCTCACCTGGAGAGGAGGAAATTCCAGGGAGAGGTCAGAGCTCCAGTGGAGCTGGAGAGGGGCTGGGGATGAAGGGATGGAGGGACAGGACACAGGGAATGGCTTCCCATTGGTTAGATGGGATTTTGGGGAAGGAATTCCTGGCTGGGAGGGTGGGCAGGGGCTGGGATGGGATTCCCAGAAAAGCTGTGGCTGCCCCTGGATCCCTGGAAATGTCAGGTTGGATCACCCTGGGGTGGTGGGAGGTGTCCCTGGCCATGGAATGGATCTCGGTGATCCTCAAAGGTTCCTCCATCATTCCACAATTCCACGATTTCCTCAGGGGCACAGACCCTTTTGTCCCTCGTTCTTTCCCCATCCTTCTACCAAAGCCACAACTCCCCATCCCTGGCCAGCCCGGGGGGGGTCACGGAAAGCCAAATTCCAATGTGAGGAAATCACCGGTTTGTGCCAAATTTCCTTCAGTTCAGGCAGGCACCCGGTGGGGTTTACAAAAGCTGCATTTATGGAATGGCAACGGGAGAAAGTTTTGCCTTGGCAAAACCTAATTGCTCTCAGAGACAACACCATTGTGGGATTATCGCATCCCAGAATCCTTTAAAAAGGAAAAACCTTTAAATCCACGGAGTCCAAGTGCTGAAATCCACCACACAACCACAGCCCTGACTGCCACATCCACAGGAATTTAAATCCCTCCAACCTGCCCTTCCAGGAGGACGCAGAGTCACAGGGGTGCGGCAGAATTCCCAAAATAAAATCCAGAATTCTCCATGGGTCCCTTCAGGAACTGAGAGCAAGTCAGGGCACGGGACAGTTTGGAGAAAGAGTTTGGATTTTGCAATGCTCAGGAAGCTCCTTCCTCCCCGCAGCCTCTCCAATTCCAAAATCCTGTGAGCTCAGAGCTGGGCCGGGCGCTGATAAGGACGAGAGAGGACTTGTCCAAGCAGGTGGAGCTCCAGGATTGGTTTTTTTTGGGATGAGTTTTCCAATTGTCTGAGTTTCAGTGCAGGAAGTGGAATGTACACATTGGATCCCGTTCAGCAGCACTTGGCATCAGCAGAGCTCAAAAGGGAAAATTGACCCTGAAATCCTCCAAGACACTCCAAAAACTGTTTCTTTCACTACCAAATAACCTTTTTTTTTTCCCATTTTTTCCCATTCTTCATGGAGGAAAAATTGTTATGAGGTGCCTGGAATTGTGGGGTCATTTTGACAGGTAAAGGTCATGGAGAAAGGACTTTGTATCCCTGCTTTATGCAGAGGAATTCCGAGGTCCAGAGAGGTCACACAGCAGGTCGCTGGGTTAGAATCCACATCTCTTAATTCCCAGCCCAAAATTTAATTTGGAGTCAAATTTGACTTGACAGGATCCTTGTAAGCCTGGAATTTTACAGGATATAAAAGTTAAATGATCAGTTCTGACTCGAGAACCTTCCTGACTTCAACAAATAAATTAAAAAATCAGGGAGATGGGAAAAAAAAAAGGCATAAATTCAGTATTCAGTTCACAAGCTGATTTCAATCCAAAGAGATTTTTAAAAAGTGGGAAAAAATCCAAACCTACAGAACATTTTTGTCCAGAATTCAGGTTTGTACCTCCCGAACTCCCCAAACCTTTGGGATCTTTCCCAGGTAATTTGAAGCAGCTGACATTTCCCCTCCATGAAAGAACAAACATTTAATTTGCACTGCCGAGCTGGGAGGAAGAATTCTAATCCTGTTTGCTCCAGCTCAGCCAAAATCCAGGGAATGGGAGCTCTTCCCTAATTACCACTCCCCACGGAGCAAATAATTCAATTAGAGATCCCAACGGGGAGGATGGGGCCAAAACAACCCAAACCCAAGATTCAGAAAATGGGATTTAAGTCCCATCCACTCTCCTGGGTCAGCAATTCCCAGGTGGGAATGGGCCAAAGGTGTTGGGAGGTCGGATCTGAGAGGGTTTGGGATTGATGGCTTCCGTAGGGATGAGATGGTGGCACTTCCCAGGTGGATTCTTGGTTGTCATTCTTGCTCCAAATCCTTCCTGCTCCAAATCCTCCAAATCATCCAAATCCAATCATCAATTAGGAGCTCTTCCCTAATTACCGCTCCCCACGGAGCAAATAATTCAATTACAGATCCCAACGGGGGAGGATGAGGCCAAAACAACCCAAACCCAAGACTCAGAAAATGGGATTTGAGTCCCATCCACTCTCCTGGGTCAGCAATTCCCAGGTGGGAATGGGCCAAAGGTGTTGGGAGGTCGGATCTGAGAGGGTTTGGGATTGATGGCTTCCGTAGGGATGAGATGGTGGCACTTCCCAGGTGGATTCCTGGTTGTCGTTCCTGCTCCAAATCCTCCAAATCCTTCCTGCTCCAAACCCTCCAAATCATACAAATCCAATCATCAATTAGGAGCTCTTCCCTAATTACCGCTCCCCACGGAGCAAATAATTCAATTAGAGATCCCAGCGGGGAGGATGGGGCCAAAATAATCCAAACCCAAGATTCAGAAAATGGGATTTAAGTCCCATCCGCCCTCCTGGGTCAGCAATTCCCAGGTGGGAATGGGCCATAGGTGTTGGAAGGTCGGATCTGAGAGGGTTTGGGATTGATGGATTCCATAGGGATGAGATGGTGGCACTTCCCAGGTGGACTCCTGGTTGTCATTCCTGCTCCTGATCCTCCAAATCCTTCCTGCTCCAAATCCAATCATCAATTAGGAGCTCTTCCCTAATTACCGCTCCCCAAGGAGCAAATAATTCAATTAGAGATCCCAACGGGGGAGGATGAGGCCAAAACAACCCAAACCCAAGATTCAGAAAATGGGATTTAAGTCCCATCCACTCTCCTGGGTCAGCAATTCCCAGGTGGGAATGGGCCAAAGGTGTTGGGAGGTCGGATCTGAGAGGGTTTGGGATTGATGGCTTCCATAGGGATGAGATGGTGGCGCTTCCCAGGTGGATTCCTGGTTGTCATTCCTGCTCCAGATCCTTCCTGCTCCAAATCCTCCAAATCATCCAAATCCAATCATCAATTAGGAGCTCTTCCCTAATTACCGCTCCCCACGGAGCAAATAATTCAATTAGAGATCCCAACGGGGGAGGATGGGACCAAAACAACCCAAACCCAAGATTCAGAAAATGGGATTTAAGTCCCATCCACTCTCCTGGGTCAGCAATTCCCAGGTGGGAATGGGCCAAAGGTGTTGGAAGGTCGGATCTGAGAGGGTTTGGGATTGATGGCTTCCATAGGGATGAGATGGTGGCACTTCCCAGGTGGATTCCTGGTTGTCATTCCTGCTCCAAATCCTCCAAATCATCCAAATCCAATCATCAATTAGGAGCTCTTCCCTAATTACCGCTCCCCACGGAGCAATTAATTCAATTAGAGATCCCAACGGGAGAGGATGGGGCCAAAACAACCCAAACCCAAGATTCAGAAAATGGGATTTAAGTCCCATCCGCTCTCCTGGGTCAGCAATTCCCCGGTGGGAATGGGCCAAAGGTGTTGGGAGGTCGGATCTGAGAGGGTTTGGGATTGATGGCTTCCATAGGGATGAGATGGTGGCGCTTCCCAGGTGGATTCCTGGTTGTCATTCCTGCTCCAGATCCTCGAAATCCTTCCTGCTCCAAATCCTCCAAATCCTTCCTGCTCCAAATCCTCCAAATCATCCAAATCCAATCATCAATTAGGAGCTCTTCCCTAATTACCGCTCCCCACGGAGCAAATAATTCAATTAGAGATCCCAACGGGGGAGGATAAGGCCAAAACAACCCAAACCCAAGATTCAGAAAATGGGATTTAAGTCCCATCCACTCTCCTGGGTCAGCAATTCCCAGGTGGGAATGGGCCAAAGGTGTTGGGAGGTCGGATCTGAGAGGGTTTGGGATTGATGGCTTCCATAGGGATGAGATGGTGGCACTTCCCAGGTGGATTCCTGGTTGTCATTCCTGCTCCAGATCCTTCCTGCTCCAAACCCTCCAAATCATCCAAATCCAATCATCAATTAGGAGCTCTTCCCTAATTACAGCTCCCCAGGGAGCAAATAATTCAATTAGAGATCCCAACGGGGAGGATGAGGCCAAAACAATCCAAACCCAAGATTCAGAAAATGGGATTTAAGTCCCATCCACTCTCCTGGGTCAGCAATTCCCAGGTGGGAATGGGCCAAAGGTGTTGGGAGGTCGGATCTGAGAGGGTTTGGGATTGATGGCTTCCGTAGGGATGAGATGGTGGCACTTCCCAGGTGGATTCCTGGTTGTCATTCCTGCTCCAGATCCTCCAAATCATCCAAATCCAGTCATCAATTAGGAGCTCTTCCCTAATTACTGCTCCCCACGGAGCAATTAATTCAATTAGAGATCCCAACGGGGGAGGATAAGGCCAAAACAATCCAAACCCAAGATTCAGAAAATGGGATTTAAGTCCCGTCCACTCTCCTGGGTCAGCAATTCCCAGGTGGGAATGGGAAAAAGGTTGGAAGGTCGGATCTGAGAGTGTTTGGGATTGATGGCTTCCGTAGGGATGAGATGGTGGCACTTCCCAGGTGGATTCCTGGTTGTCATTCCTGCTCCAGATCCTCCAAATCCTTCCTGCTCCAAATCCTCCAAATCCTTCCTGCTCCAAACCCTCCAAATCATCCGAATCCAATCATCAATTAGGAGCTCTTCCCTAATTACCGCTCCCCACGGAGCAAATAATTCAATTAGAGATCCCAGCAGGGGAGGATGGGGCCAAAACAACCCAAACCCAAGATTCAGAAAATGGGATTTGAGTCCCATCCACTCTCCTGGGTCAGCAATTCCCAGGTGGGAATGGGAAAAAGGTGTTGGGAGGTCGGATCTGAGAGGGTTTGGGATTGATGGCTTCCGTAGGGATGAGATGGTGGCACTTCCCAGGTGGATTCCTGGTTGTCATTCCTGCTCCTGATCCTCCAAATCCTTCCTGCTCCAAATCCTCCAAATCATCCAAATCCAATCATCAATTAGGAGCTCTTCCCTAATTACCTCTCCCCACGGAGCAAATAATTCAATTAGAGATCCCAGCAGGGAGGATGGGGCCAAAACAACCCAAACCCAAGATTCAGAAAATGGGATTTAAGTCCCATCCGCTCTCCTGGGTCAGCAATTCCCAGGTGGGAATGGGCCAAAGGTGTTGGAAGGTCGGATCTGAGAGGGTTTGGGATTGATGGCTTCCGTAGGGATGAGATGGTGGCACTTCCCAGGTGGATTCCTGGTTGTCATTCCTGCTCCAAATCCTTCCTGCTCCAAACCCTCCAAATAATTCCTGCTCTTTTGGAGCTGCTCCTTGGCAGCCCCTATGGAAAAGCCAAGGGTTCGAGGGGTTTCTGAGGAAAGGAAAATCTTTCCCAGCCCAAGGTGGCTCCTATGGAAGAGCCCACCAGGAAAGATTCCAGCCAAATCCACAAAATTCACAATTTTTTTTGGCCTTTTCATTATTTTTAATGTCCCTTTTCAGTCACTCCGACCCCCATTTTTTACCATTATTTTTCCCTCTAACACATTTTTGGGGTCAGTTAGGAATGGGGTGCAGCAAAACTGCTCCTAGACACAAAAAAAAAAATTACATGGGATCATGGATAGAAGGAAAGAAAAATTATTCTGGAAGCAAAAATATGGAAGGAAAAATAAGAAATGTCTTAAACATGGGAGAGATTTTTGCAAAGATCATCATGGAATTAAGGATGATCACGGAATTATGGATGATCACGGAATTATGGATGATCATGGAATTATGGATTATCATGGAATTATGGATTATCACGGAATTATGGATTATCATGGAATTATGGATTATCACGGAATTATGGATGATCACCTTTGAAACCTCTCCAGGGATTTCCTGCAGAATATTCCTGTGGGCAGAGGCAACTCCTGGAAATTCAGGAAATTTCTGTATTTGATGCTGCGCTTGGATTGTCATGGAATTATGGATTATCACGGAATTATGGATGATCATGGAATTATGGATGATCATGGAATTATGGATTATCACGGAATTATGGATGATCATGGAATTATGGATGATCATGGAATTATGGATTATCATGGAATTATGGAGGATCATCTTTGAAACCTCTCAGGGGATTTCCTGCAGAATATTCCCGTGGGCAGAGGCAACTCCTGGAAATTCAGGAAATTTCTGTATTTGATGCTGCGCTTGGATTGTCATGGAATTATGGATTATCATGGAATTATGGATTATCAGGGAATTATGGATTATCATGGAATTGTGGATTATCACGGAATTATGGATGATCATGTAATTATGGATTATCATGGAATTGTGGATTATCATGGATTTATGGATTATCACGGAATTATGGATGATCATGGAATTATGGATTATCATGGAATTATGGATTATCACGGAATTATGGAGGATCACCTTTGAAACCTCTCAGGGAATTTCCTGCAGAATATTCCCGTGGGCAGAGGCAACTCCTGGAAATTCAGGAAATTTCTGTACTTGATGCTGCGCTTGGATTGTCATGGAATTATGGATTATCATGGAATTATGGATTATCATGGAATTATGGAGGATCATCTTTGAAACCTCTCAGGGGATTTCCTGCAGAATATTCCCGTGGGCAGAGGAAACTCCTGGAAATTCAGGAAATTTCTGCGTTTGATGCTGCGCTTGGATTGTCATGGAATTATGGATTATCATGGAATTATGGAGGATCATGGAATTATGGATGATCATGGAATTATGGATTATCACGGAATTATGGATGATCATGGAATTATGGATTATCATGGAATTATGGATTATCACGGAATTGTGGATTATCACAGAATTATGGATTATCATGGAATTATGGATTATCACGGAATTGTGGAGGATCACCTTTGAAACCTCTCAGGGAAATTCCTGCAGAATATTCCCGTGGGCAGAGGCAATTCCTGGAAATTCAGGAAATTTCTGTATTTGATGCTGCGCTTGGATTATCATGGAATTATGGATTATCATGGAATTATGGATTATCACGGAATTATGGAGGATCATGGAATTATGGATTATCATGGAATTGTGGATTATCACGGAATTATGGATTATCATGGAATTGTGGATTATCATGGAATTATGGATGATCATGGAATTATGGATTATCATGGAATTATGGATTATCATGGAATTATGGATGATCATCTTTGAAACCTCTCAGGGGATTTCCTGCAGAATATTCCCGTGGGCAGAGGCAACTCCTGGAAAATCAGGAAATTTCTGTATTTGATGCTGCGCTTGGATTATCATGGAATTATGGATTATCATGGAATTATGGATTATCATGGAATTATGGATTATCACGGAATTATGGATGATCATGGAATTATGGATGATCATGGAATTATGGATTATCAGGGAATTATGGATGATCATGGAATTATGGATTATCATGGAATTATGGATTATCACAGAATTATGGAGGATCATGGAATTATGGCTTATCACGGAATTATGGAGGATCATCTTTGAAACCTCTCAGGGGATTTCCTGCAGAATATTCCCGTGGGCAGAAGCAACTCCTGGAAATTCAGGAAATTTCTGTGTTTGATGCTGCGCTTGGATTATCATGGAATTATGGATTATCATGGAATTATGGATTATCACGGAATTATGGAGGATCACCTTTGAAACCTCTCAGGGGATTTCCTGCAGAATATTCCTGTGGGCAGAGGCAACTCCTGGAAATTCAGGAAATTTCTGTGTTTGATGCTGCGCTTGAATTATCATGGAATTATGGATTATCATGGAATTATGGATTACCATGGAATTATGGATTATCATGGAATTATGGATTATCACGGAATTATGGATGATCATGGAATTATGGATTATCATGGAATTATGGATTATCACGGAATTATGGATGATCACGGAATTATGGATTATCACGGAATTATGGATTATCAGGGAATTATGGATTATCACGGAATTATGGAGGATCATCTTTGAAACCTCTCCGGGGATTTCCTGCAGAATATTCCTGTGGGCAGAGGCAACTCCTGGAAATTCAGGAAATTTCTGTGTTTGATGCTGCGCTTGGATTGTCATGGAATTATGGATTATCATGGAATTATGGATTATCATGGAATTGTGGATTATCACGGAATTATGGATGATCATGGAATTATGGATGATCATGGAATTATGGATTATCATGGAATTATGGATTATCACGGAATTATGGATTATCACGGAATTATGGAGGATCATGGAATTATGGATTATCATGGAATTATGGATTATCACGGAATTATGGATTATCATGGAATTATGGATTATCATGGAATTATGGATGATCATCTTTGAAACCTCTCAGGGGATTTCCTGCAGAATATTCCTGTGGGCAGAGGCAACTCCTGGAAATTCAGGAAATTTCTGTATTTGATGCTGCGCTTGGATTGTCATGGAATTATGGATTATCACGGAATTATGGATGATCATGGAATTATGGATTATCACAGAATTATGGATGATCATCTTTGAAACCTCTCAGGGGATTTCCTGCAGAATATTCCCGTGGGCAGAGGCAACTCCTGGAAATTCAGGAAATTTCTGTATTTGATGCTGTGCTTGGATTATCATGGAATTATGGATTATCATGGAATTATGGATTATCACGGAATTATGGATGATCATGGAATTATGGATTATCACGGAATTATGGATTATCATGGAATTATGGATTATCACGGAATTATGGAGGATCATGGAATTATGGATTATCATGGAATTATGGATTATCATGGAATTACGGATGATCATCTTTGAAACCTCTCAGGGAATTTCCTGCAGAATATTCCTGTGGGCAGAGGCAACTCCTGGAAATTCAGCAGGAATATTCTCTATCCAAAGACAGAGAATCCATTTTTGGATGGATGGTTCGTTGCAGGATATTTCTCCTGCAATGAGCAATTCCCATCCGGAGCAAGGGTGGAAAATCAAACGTTCCAAAGAGGTCCCCACCACCTGGAATGTCACACATCTGCCCCACGTCCCCGTGATGTCACCGTCCCCGTGATGTCACCGTCCCCATGGCAGCAGAGCGATGTCACCGCGGGAGGAGAGATCAGGAATGGGATCAGCACCTCAGGTTCCTTTGGAAAAACAATCCAAAGGGAAAAGAGGAGGGAAAAGAAGGGATCAGCAGGGAAATGGTGTCCCTGTGCTGGGTGACCATCGTGGGAATTGCCAGTGCCAGCTGAAGGGACGTCTTGGAATTTCTGGGAAAATTATGTCTGGAGAAGACAGAGAAAAATAAAGGGAGAGTTAGAGAAGATTTAGGTGAAATCATCACCATTTTCCAGGCAGGGTCCTAAAGCCTGGATCCTAAATCCTGGATCCTAAAGGATGGATTGGGTTGGAAAGGACCTTAAAGCCCATCCAGTGCCACCCAGCCATGGCAGGGACAGCTCCCACCACCCCAGGCTGCTCCAAACCTGTCGGTTTTCGGCTGTTTGGGTGGCCTGGAAAGGCCCGGGGTGGCCTTGGGGCAGCCCGCGTATCGAAGGATGAGAAGAGGCTTCAGTTCTTCTTTCGGTTTTTATGTTTATTAATTGTTTATCTAAAAGATTTTCTCTCGGCCCGACAGAGCTCTGCTCAGCAGCCAGCCATGAGCACACTCCCTGCCCTCCGGGCGGTCACCTATCTTTATACCCAAAGTTACGTGTACAATATTTATCATTTTTCCCCAATACCTTTCACCCTTATTGCCCGGTGCACTTTTAGTAATGACCAATCCCAAAGTGCCACCATCACCACAGAAGATGGAGGAGAAGAAGAAGAAGAAGAAGGACAGGACACGCCCCAATTCCTCCATCTTACTTCTCTAAACCCCCCTGTACAGAAATCCTAAACCCTGTGTTTCACTCTCTAATTAACCAATCCCTTCACCATTCACCCCGGTGAAACCCTCCTGTCCTCATACAGGTGTCGTCTCCTGTGTAGGATCAAAGTGCAGCCACCAGACACTTCTGGAACATTCCAGGACTCCCGAGCCCCCCAAGGGTGCTCTCGGTGGCTCGGCACCTCAGTCCTGAGGTGCTGAGATCCCACACAAACCCACCCAGCCCGGCCTTGGGCACTGCCAGGGATCCAGGGGCAGCCAAGATAATCCTGATTATCCCATGGATTGCACAAAGGATTCCCATTTTTCTCCCTACCAGATTCCCTTATCACAAAAATCTCAGTTGGGCTTCACTATCACCACTAATCTTGGAGTTAAAACTGAGGTTCAGCCTAAACTAAGGGAGGGATTTAATTTCCAATGAAGCCAGCTGGTGAGGTATTGGTTTTAATTAGATGTGAAAATATTAATTAAAGCAAAAACTTTGAATGCTCGAGATCTAAAACCCCACAAAAATTATTTCAGATTTTTCCTTTTCTGTTATCTAAATGTGCACACCCGAGATACTTCCTGGAAGTTCTATATAAACCTACAAATATATTAATTTATATTTTATCTAACTTATGCATTTTACAGTATATTTATTTCTACTTTACAATTATTTCTATATAAAAAAGCAAATTCTTCACCGATCCTTCTCAAAAAGGGGTAAAAAAAATGCAATATAAAACCACAGCTTTCAGTATAAAACTTGGAATTTTCAGACCACAAAATCCAAGGGATGCTACTGCAGGAATTGGCCAGGAAGAGATGGACCGAAGATGTTTTCCATAAGTTATGTAAGGAAAAATTTGGGCACATTTCCAGAAAAATCAGGGATATCCATCAATTACCATCCTATCTTTAATCCCTTCTCAAATCCAGACAAAAATCCTACCCCGCTGCCTGATTTTAATTGTTATCCAAATTAATCCACCCTCCCGAAGGAGATGCAGCTTCCGGGTGCTCAGGATGCACACCAATTCTGTTTTTTGCCGTATTTGTTACAAACCCTTTCCAAAATTTGGGAATGGAGCCCTGGAATGTGTAAATGTGGGATTGAACTCCCTTCATTTCCTCTGTGCTAATTAATTTGCAAATTCACACGGATAAATATGCGTCCCTCTGGCCAAGAATCAGGAAAAGGCCAAATCAGTCCAAAAGTCCAAATAATGACCAAATTTAGGGCGACCTGGACAATTATTTGAGACACAGTGGCTGCACCTCAAATTAGGAGTTAATTTGAGATTTAAAGGGCCAATTAGGGGTTTAATTCCATTTTATGGATAGAGGGAACAAGTGTGGGGAAATTGGACAATTTGGAGAGGGCAGGAAAAGGACTGTGACCACATGGACCAACAGCTGGAAACCTCAAATGTGTCCATGGACACTCTGATCCCATGGAGACACGGAGCTGCGAGCTCTTGGGAAAATGATCCAAAGTGCATCCATGGAAAGTTCTGGAGTGTCCACAGGACCACAGGACGGGGATGCATTCCCTGAAAACTCCCCTGGGTTTTGGCACCTCCAGTGACCTTTGGCAGCTGATTCCTGCCCGGTTTGGGGCTTCCAGCACATCCCAGATGATTCCTGCTGCCCGTTCCTTGATGGGTTCACCCAAGGAGACACCAAAAGAGGCGAGGGATGGAATTTCAGTCCTTTCCTGGGCTGTGGATCCACCCAGCTCGGAGCTCTCCGGGGTCACATCCCGGGGTTCTGGGCCTGCCCGTTCCCCTCGGAGCTTTCCCGTCCCTCGCCGGGCGCTTTGAACTCGTTCCAGCCCCTCCAGAAGGAGACGGCGCTTCCTGTTCCCGAAGCTCAGCCAGCTCCTTAATCCTTTTATCCAGCCCGGTGGTGCCAGCTTGTCCTGGTGTTCCTCTCTGCCCTCGCCCTGATTCCTCCTTCACTGGGTTCCATTCCCACTCCCTGCACAAGGAATCTCCTTTAAATGGAATTTCAATTTGGAATTTTGCAGTTTTCTGGGGAGAGAAATCCCAGAGCAAATGGGTTTAAATGAAACTCCAGCCAATTCAAATTCCAGTGGTGCCAGCTTGTCCTGGTGTCCTCGCTGACCTCGCCCTGATTCCTCCTTCACTGGGTTCCATTCCCACTCCCTGCATGAGGAATCTGCTTTAAATGGAATTTTGGGGTTTTTTGGGGAGAGAAATCCCAGAGCAAATGGGCTTAAACCAAATTCCAGACCCAGTTGTTCCAGCTTGTCCTTCTGTTCCTCTCTGACCTCACCCTGATTCCTCCTTCCACAGCTCCATTCCCACTCCCTGCACGAGGAATCTGCTTTAAATGGAATTTCAATTTGGAATTTTGGGGTTTTTTAGGGAGAGAAACGCCAGAGCAAATGGGCTTAAACCAAATTCCAGTCCCAGTTGAGCCAGCTTGTCCTGATGTTCCACTCTGCCCTCGCCCTGATTCCTCCTTCACTGGGTTCCATTCCCACCACCTGCATGAGGAATCTGCTTTAAATGGAATTTTAATTCGGAATTATGGGGTGTTTTAGAGAGAGAAACCCCAGAGCAAATGGACTTAAACAAAATTCCAGCCAATTCCAATTCCAGTGGTGCCAGCTTGTCCTTCTGTTCCTCTCTGATCTCACCCTGAGTCCTCCTTCACTGGGTTCCATTCCCACCACCTCCATGAGGAATCTGCTTTAAGTGGAATTTCAATTTGGAATTTTGGGGTTTTTTTAGGGAGAGAAACCCCAGAGCAAATGGGCTTAAACAAAACTCCAGCCAATTCCAATTCCAGTGGTGCCAGCTTGTCCTTCTGTTCCTCTCTGCCCTCTCCCTGATTCCTCCTTCACTGGGTTCCATTCCCACTCCCTGCATGAGGAATCTGCTTTAAATGGAATTTTGGGGTTTTTTAGAGAAAGAAACCCCAGAGCAAATGGGCTTAAACCAAATTCCAGTCCCAGTTGAGCCAGCTTGTCCTTCTGTTCCTCTCTGCCCTCGCCCTGATTCCTCCTTCCACAGCTCCATTCCCATTCCCTGCACGAGGAATCTGCTTTAAATGGAATTTTAATTTGGAATTATGGGGTTTTTTTAGGGAGAGAAACCCCAGAGCAAATGGGCTTAAACAAAATTTCAGCCAATTCCAATTCCAGTGGTGCCAGCTTGTCCTGGTGTCCTCTCTGCCCTTGCCCTGATTCCTCCTTCACTGGGTTCCATTCCCACTCCCTGCATGAGGAATCTGCTTTAAATGGAATTTCTATTTGGAATTTTGGGGTTTTTTAGGGAGAGAAACCCCAGAGCAAATGGGCTTAAACAAAATTCCAGTCTCAGTTGAGCCAGCTTGTCCTTCTGTTCCTCTCTGCCCTTGCCTTGATTCCTCCTTCCACAGCTCCGTTCCCAATCCCTGCACAAGGAATCTGCTTTAAATGGAATTTCAATTTGGAATTTTGGGGGTTTTTAGGGAGAGAAACCCCAGAGCAAATGGGCTTAAACCAAATTCCAGCCAATTCCAATTCCAGTGGTGCCGGCTTGTCCTGGTGTCCTCTCTGACCTCACCTTGATTCCTCCTTCACTGGGTTCCATTCCCACTCCCTGCACGAGGAATCTGCTTTAAGTGGAATTTCAATTTGGAATTTTGGGGTTTTTTAGGGAGACAAACTCTGGGGCAAATGGGCTTAAACCAAATTCCAGCCCCAGTGGTGCCAGCTTGTCCTGGTGTTCTTCTCTGACCTCGCCTTGATTCTTCCTTCCACTCCTTGCACGAGGAATTTGCTTTAAATGGAATTTCAATTTGGAGTTTTGGGTTTTTTTTTAGGGAGAGAAACCCCAGAGCAAATGGGCTTAAACAAAATTCCAATCTGAATGGTGCCAGCTTGTCCTTGTGCTCCTCTCTGACCTTGCCTTGATTCCTCCCTCCACAGGCTCTGCTCCTTGCACGAGGAATCTCCTTTAAATGGAATTTCAATTTGGAATTTGGGGTTTTTTGGGGAGAGAAACTCTGGAGAAAGTGGGCTTAAACAAAATTCCAGCTAATTCCAGCCCCAGTGGTGCCAGCTTGTCCTGGTGTTCCTCTCTGACCTCGCCTTGATTCTTCCTTCCACTCCCTGCACGAGGAATTTGCTTTAAATGGAATTTCAATTTGGAATTTTGGGTTTTTTTTAGGTAGAGAAACCCCAGACCAAATGGGCTTAAACAAAATTCCAGGTCCACCTTTTCCATTCCCCATCCAGCTGCGACCCAGGACATGTCACTGAAGATCTCCCTGCCTGAGTTTTCCCAGCAAAAAAATTGGGATAAAAGCACTTCCTTATTTCAGACCTGACGTGGTTTAATTCTTTCATATTTCCAAAGTGCTTTGAGTTCCTGAAACGGAGAACTGGCTTAAATTTTCTCAGGGAAGAAATTTTGGGATGCACAATTTGAGATTGAATTGGTCCTCCTTGTGCTCAGATGATTCCTTCGCCACCAGGAGTTTTCAGGGAATCACAATTCCCTGAAATTCCAGATTGTGGTTTTACATTAAATACGGAAAAGGAATTTTGCCACAGAAAGGATGGACCTTAAAAAATTCCAAATAATTCTGTATTAACAATTTATTGCAGAAGTGATCCCTGAATTTGTGTTTTAAGCCTCAGACAGGAATTGGTGGTTTGCACCAAGAGAAAATCCAATTTTCACTGATTTATCCACAGATTTTAAATGTTTTTTTAATTAAATAATTAATTTTTTTCAAATCCCTGCTGAAAACTGTAAAAAATCATCATTTATTCCAGACAAATTAAGATTCCTGAGATTTTCCCCTGGTTACACTTTTTCCAAATACAGGCAGACCCTGCACTTTACCAGGAGGAGAAACGCCAAAACCCAATGGCACAAAATCAAATTAATTTCCATATTCAGCTTTAATTAAATCCCTGATTTTTTCAATCCAGGGGTCTTGGCTTCTCAAATAAATTCTCCATCTTCCAGTGCCTTTCCAAAGTGATGACCCAGCCCAGAGAGGGGGTTTTTAGGGGATTTTGTGGATTTTGAGGGAAATACTCTGCTCCAAACTCTCATATTATCTTATTAATATTATCTTATTAATATTATCTTATTAATATTATCTTATTAATATTATCTCATTAATATTATCTTATTAATATTATCTTATTAACAGCTTCAGTGTCTGCAGTGGCTCCTCTCTCACTTCCCACCTCCTTTCCAGGCTGCAAGTTTTTTGAATCCAGGAGTAAATTTGGCATTTTCACCAGGCGCACAGTGAACATTTAAACCTGATTAAGATGACACCTCTGGCATGGGGAGTAAAAGAAACATTTAAAAAAAAGCAATTCCCTATAAATTCAAAAAAAAAAAAAAAAAAAAAAAGGCAAGAAGCTGGATGAAATCCTAATTTTTCATGTGTTCTTCCCTTTTTTCCTCAACAACTGCACGACTTTTGAAGGCTGTGCAGACAAATCCCTCTTTTTTTAATTTTTTTCTTTCATTTTTCCCTTTAAATTTCCTTGTAAATTTTCCTTGAAAATTTTGCTTTAAAATTATTTTTGGCTTCTTCTCTTCACCACCCCCCCTCCCCCTTACCCTTGACTTTCCCCACCCCATTTTCCAATCATTTTCCAGCGCCCTCCCAGCAAATTTGTCACCCTTGGATGGCTCCTTCTGCTTCCACCGGTGACCTTTGGAAACCAAACAGCCCGAGGCAAACAGCGGGAGATAAGGAAGGGTTCGGAGCACAGGTTTTGTTTGCTCCAGGTGGGATTGATAAAAGCTGGCCCTGGATTCTGGAAAAGTTCTTCCTGTGCCCCGGTGGGAAGGGGTTTAACCCTTTGGCTGCATCCCGGTGGGAATTATTTGGGTTCTTCTTCAACAGCCACAAGAAAAGGCTTCAAATCCAGGATTTTTTTTTCTGATGATAATGTGGGATTTAAGCAGCCAGCTCCAGCTGGGATGAAGGCAAAAAATAGGAATTTCTGCCTTTGTTATCAGGTTGATGATTTATTTTGGATGGCTCACTGGATTTGGGGTTCCTCCCACTGAAGAATATTGTTGTTTCTCTGGTCCTGGTTTCCTTATCAACGCTGTGGAGATAAGACTCAGGGCTCCCACGTGAATCAGGGAATCCTGGAATGGTTTGAGTTGGGAGGATCCTGAAGGATCATCCTGTTCCAGCCCCTCCATGGGCAGGGACATCCCATAAATCCCTTGGGGCTGACTGATGGACACGGCCATGGGAAAAATAAAATAATCAAGTCGGTCAATCCAGAATTCCCAAGGCTGCCGCTAATCAATGTCCCCTTGTGCCACATCCACATCTTAAAATCCCCCCAGAAACGGGAATTCCACCACTTCCCTGGCAGCTCTGCCAGGGTTTGAGGAACCTTCCCACCAAGAAATTTTTCCTCCTTTTTAATCTAAATTTCCCACCTAAAATTTATTCTCCAAGCTCCCAAATTTCCTGTTGCAAGCCTTGCACTTAAGGCAGTTTTTGTTTTTTTTTCCCACTGAAAGGAATTCAAGTTCAAGATCTGGATTTTCCAGACATGTCCCAAAACCTGGAAATTCAGGGATTCCCTCACTCTGCCATGTGTAGGAACCATCCTTTTCCTCCTGGATTAAACCTTTCCACGTGAAGACACTGATCCCTCCTCCTCCCATTCTGTCGGGCATTTGGTGACTCCATGATCCAGATCCATGATTGGAGACTCCCATCCCAAAAAAAAATGTGGATCCCAGCACAAAGTCCAAGTGGGACACAAGTTTTGGGAGGGGATCAAAAGACATTTAGAGGCATTCAAGGCATTAATTCCAGAGAAGGGGAATGGAGAAGGGGCACCACCAGCCTGGAAAAGTCCCAAAATTCTGGGAAAAGGAGTTTGTAACACCAGCCCAAGGGATGGTCCGTGTGTCTCTGCATGATTTGCTCGTTTCTGTTTGGGGTAACCAAATTCCAGCTGATTTCTGGCTGGTCCTGTCTACAGGACAACCCAAGATCCTGCACTATCCATGATTTCCTGGCATGTGGAGTGAGGTCGTGGTTACAGCGGCACCGAGGGTGACAGGAAGGTCCCTGGGCTCCACTTTCACCTTTGCCTGCATGGAACCACCCAGGTTGTTGATTCCATGGATGGAACGAATGGAGACATTATGGCATTCCAGGGACCCATTTCTGCAGGAGCAGGAGGGATGAGGAGCTTGGATTCCAACTTCCATTTTCCCACTCTCCCATCCCATGCTGGGAGCTGCCTGGTCCCATCCCCTCTTCCCAGGTTTTGTTTTATAATTTCAGGTTCTGTGCTGCTTTAGTGTGTGGGGCTGAGCTCCACATCAGGGCATGGTGAGCTCTGTGCACGGAGCAGGGAGACAAAACAATTCCTGCTCCAGCTGGGCACCAAGGACAAATGATCCAAATCTCAGCCCAGGAGCACAAACCCCGTGGGCTGGAGAGAGAAAAACAAGCAGGGTGGGACTGCCTGGGCTAAAGCTGGAATGGGACAATGAACTGCAAGGTGCAAATGGAGCAGAGCTGATCCCAGGGACAGAGCCCGGGAGCGCTCGTGCATTTTGGGGCCATTTTGGTTCATCTTGGGTGCAGCCCTGGCTGGGCTCTGGTGCTGCCCAAGGTGCATCCATGGAGGGTTTTAATAAATCCCTGCTTTATTCTTTAGCTCTCTTTAATTTCTGTTCCAGATCAGCCTGCTCAAGGCATCACCAGCACATGGAATCCCAGCGTTGCCTGAGCTTGTGGATCAGCCAGACTCTTCCAACTTCTGGGCACATGTCACAGACATCTTTTATGAAAAATCCCTTTTTTGTAGGATTTTTCCTCCTGAGAAGCCGGGAGGCCTCAGGAACAAAATGTAAGCATTACATTATCTGCTGCTGGGGAATGCAACAGGCGCATCTGGGATTGGTCTCATGTGGTTGTTTCTAATTAATGGCCAATCACAGCCCAGCTGGCTCAGACTCTCTGTCCGAGCCACAAACCTTTGTTATCATTCTTTCTTTTTCTATTCTTAGCCAGCCTGCTGATGAAATCCATTCTTCTATTCTTTTAGTATAGTTTTAATGTAATATATATCATAAAATAATAGATCAAGCCTGAAACATGGAGTAGGATCCTCGTCTCCTCCCTCATCCTCAGACCTCTGCAAACACAGTCACAGCCACATCCCTCAGGGAATCCACCAGGATCCAAACGGCTCCTTCATCCCAAAGCCTCAAATCCCAGAACAGGAGCAGAGCAGGTTTCAACCCTTCCCTTATTAACCCACAAGGAACATTCCATCAGCTCCTCTCAGCTTCTTTTCCCTCAAAAATCATCCAACTCCTTGAGCCTCTCCATCCTTTGGGAGTGATGCCAGAGGGGCTGAACCCTGGGATCTCATCCTAAAGGATCCAGTTCAGCGTTTCCCCTTCCCTCACCTCATTTTTTCCCATTCCTTTGAGGACTGAGGAGCTGCTGGAGGTAGGAAGTGGCCCTTGAGTTGTTTTTCCAGCCGTGATTCCCGTGGCGGGGCGAGGTGTGAGGCGAGGCTGCTGAAAAAGGAGGATTTTGTACGTTGATTTAACAGGCGACACAATCCAGCCCCTTTCAAAGCACGGCAGCTCTGGGAATTCTCCTGGGAACCAGCCCAGCAAATCCTGGTGGCCGTGGGCTCTCCAAAGCGTAATTAAGGCAGGAGTTGATTGACTGAGGAAAAATAGAGGAGGCAATGAGGGAAAGCAGCAGCTGCTTTGCGTTCCTGCTCTGGTTTGTGTTCCAGCTTGGAAACTTCCTCAAGGAGGGACAATCCCGGGGCTCAGCCACCCCAAAGCCCCTCCTTGGCTTTAGCACAGCCAAGAGCTCAGCCCCAAAATGAGTTAAATTCTCTGCCGACACTGGTTTGGGTGATTCTCCCCCAAATCTCTCAGTTTGGAGCAGCCCAAAGTGGTGTGAACCAGAATAATCCAAAGGTGATAATTGCAGATAATAATCACCTACTTCACCTCCACAATTCAAGCTCCCTGAAATGAGTTTCCACTCCATGTCCGTGTCCCATCCTTCATTTGCCATGAGCCGCCCAGCACACCTGGAAAAGCTGTTCCCAAAAAATGCCCCAGGGAATTTTTTGTCCTTGTGGAGAAGTTGTTTCCTCCAGGAGAGCTCAGAGCCCCTTCCAGGGCTTGAAAGGGTCCAGGAGAGGGACTGGGGACAAGGATGGAGGGACAGCCAGGGATCCAGGGGCAGCCACAGCTTCTCCGGGAATTCCATCCCAGCCAGGAATTCCTTCCCAATGTCCCATCTAAACTTCCCCTCTCTCACGCCAAAGCCATTCTCTGTCCTGTCTCTCCATCCCTTGGAAATTTTCTATTTTTTCCTGCAGCTCTTTCAGGCCCTGCAAGGTCACACTGAGCTCACCCCAAAGCTTCTCCTCTCCAGGGGAACATTCCCAGCTCTCCCAGCAGAGCTGCTCCATCCCCGGGATCATCCTGGAGCCTCCTCTGGGCTCCCTCCAGCAGCTCCAGCTCCTGCCCGTGCTGGATCCAGGCTGGGGCCTCACCTGAGCTCAGGTGTGACACCTCCGGGATTTGGAAAATTGGAAAAATTAAATAAATTTTTTAAAATTCATTAAAAGTATGGGAAAACAACAACAGCAAAATCCTCTGAGGAGCTCAATCCCTGTCTCCAAAGCTGGCAAACCGAATTCCAGCTTTGAGCACTCCCATTTTCTTGATGAAGAAGACAACACTTCCATCTGGACATTTCTGGATCAGAACCAAAATGCCACCAGAAGGAGACATTTCAGGAAGTGCCACAATTTAGTGCAACCACACAAAACTTCGTTCACACCAAGTTCCTCCAGCAGAAGGCCCAAAATTGTGTTCAAAAATAAAGAAATATCCAAAAAAATTGCGGAATCACAGAGAGGTTTGGGGTAGGAAAGATTAAAAGATTATCTCATCCCAACCCCATTCCATTGGCAGGATATGGACGCAGCCACACAAATATTAACATTTACATGTAAAAAATAATTTATCTGGTTTGGGAGCTAATAAAATAAATAGAATAATTAGATAATAAGATCATCAGATCTTATTATTAAAATCTTATTAATTTAGAATTTATAAAATCTTATTAATATAGAATTTATAATTAATTTATAATTTAGAATTTATAATTAAATTATAATTTATAATTTATAATTAAATTATTATTTATAATTATTTTATAATTTATAATTTATAATTAATTTATAATTTATAATTAATGTATAATTTATGATTTATTTATAATTAATTAATAAATAATTAATAATGATTTATTAATTAAATATAATATATATTAAAAATCATATTAAAAATCATATTAAAAATCATATTAAATCATATTAAAAATCGTAAATACATTTATTAATATGATTTATTTATAATTAATTAATACAAATCTTATTGATAAAAGAATCAGACAAATCTGCTCCTTTCCCCCATAACATCCAGGCAGGTTTTCTCCAATTTCTCAGCTCTTCCTGACCCACTTTCCCTCCAAGCTCAGTTATTTTTCCCACTTGGACCCCAAACCTCCCCCAGCCGTTTGCTCTTAAAACCACCGAGTTTTCCTCTGAGGGGGGCAAAGCACGACAAGCTCAGCGAATTAGGTCAGGTTTTACCCCATAAAATTTAGGATTCCGAGGGGAATTCATCTCCCCAGCCTGGCGGAGTGGAGCTCATAAACCTGGAGATGGGATGAGGGAAGGGAGGAATTTCCCTGGATTTTTTTTCCCTTCAGATTGGAGGGGTAACCTAACAAAAAAATTGGTCACCTAACACCTGGAGCAGCACCTAATTAAGCAAAGTGGGGTTTAATGAGGGAGGATTAAATGCTCCTGGGTTCTCCGTGGCTGGTTGGGATAAAATCCTGCATTTCCCACCCTCCTGGGAGAGGAATTTGGGGGAGGTAGGAAACAACCACGGCTTTGGTGCTTGATTTTCCCCGTGTGCACAGCTGGGATTAAAATTCATTGGGAAAGGGGGGGTGCTAAAAGTTTTGCTGGGTTGGGCTGGAATTCCACCCCAATTCCTCGTGGTTCGTACTGGGGTGGGGGTGGCTCCAAGAAACTGCAAAAAAACCTCATTAAAATCAAAATATGGGGTGGAGGAAAGTGATTTAAATAGGAAATTTAATCCTGATTATTTGTCCTGGTAAGTTCAAGCAACACATTGGCATTACAGAATTACAAAGCTGGAAAGGAAGGATTTATGTAAAGTTTAAAAATTCATATCAATTATCAAGGCTTGGATGTCATTATAGAGATAAAACTGAGATTAAACCTATGGAATTTTAAATTAAATTAAAACTGAGATTAAACCTATGGAATTACAGAATCCAGGGATGGTTTGGGCTGGAAGGAACCTTAAGGAAAATTCCTTAAGGATGCAAACCCCTGCTTGGACAGACACACCTTCCCCTTCCATTATGAGGGAAGACAATTAGCACAATTAATATGGATATTAACTATAACTATATTATATGGCATATATAATATAGTATATAGAATGCATATAATTTATATATATTATATCTACAATAAATATATATCCATGTATAATACCCACTATATATATATACATATATATATATATATATATCCACAAATAATTATGTGGATATAGTTAACAATTCTGATTATTCTGATTGTTTTATTAACAATTCTCATTGATTGATCAAGAATTCAATAAATATATATTTATTAGATAAATAAATAATAAAAATATATATTATATAAATATTGCATATTAAATAAATATTGCATATTAAATAAATAAATTATATAATATATTCCACAATAAATATATATCCCTGTATAATAGCCACAATATATATCCATATATAATATCTATCTATATATATATCTCCACAACTAATTATGTGGATATAATTAACCACTCTGATTATTCTGATTGCTTTATTAACAATTCTCATTGATTGATTATCAAGAATTCAATAAATATATACATAATATATATATAAAATAAATATATATAGTATAATATAATATATAATATAATATATAATATATAAATATCATATGTTAAATAAATACATTATATATAATAATATATTCCACAATAAATAAATATATATATATATATGTGTGTATATATATATATATATATATGTATATGTATCTCCACAACTAATTATGTGGACATAATTACCCATTCTGATTATTCTGATTGCTTTATTACCAATTCTCATTGATTGATTGATCAAGGATTCCCCCTTTTCCTGCCTGTCAGGGATTCCAGGCATTTTCCACATCAGCCATCCCTCTCCAGGCCCTTCCTCTGCCAAATCCAGGGGAATTCCTTGAAATTCAATCTCTTGTGACCTGGCTCGAGATTTTCTTTGCCCTGTTGACTTTTTGGTGAATTCTGGGTTGTTTTTCTGGTTTAAATTTGCCATGGATTGAACATCAAAGGATTTCCCTTCTCTTTCCCAAATAATTTTTTAACCTCAATGCAGCACAGAAAGCTGGGAGAATCCATGCGGAGGTAGGGTTGGTTCTATCCTGGAAGGTGGAAAATCAAGGAAAACACATCCAGGAGAGTTCCAATAATTTGTTTTTAAGGAAATTGTGTTCCATTTGAATTCTCAGTGCTGGGAAAGGCTCGGAGGGAATCCATCAGAACCTCTGGAATTGTGAGTGAACCCTGAAATTCTCCTAATGGGATGAGCTGTGGGTGTGAAACCATCCAACCATGTGGGAAAACCCAGAGGAAATCCAGATTCCCAGAAATTGATATTATCCAAGGAATAAACCAAGGGAATTCATTCCTGCAAGGCTTTTGTCCCTAAAATCCAAGAAGAGGGAGAAAATCCAATCCCAATTCCTGAATCCTCAGCTTATCCCTCTCCCCTTTCCATCCCTGCAGAATTCCCATAGTTTGGGAATCAGCCAGGCTGGGAATCTCCCAAAAATTGCTCCGTCCCTGCTGGAATTCCTCAGCTGGAATTTCATCATTCCAAGCTTCCTCCTCCCTCAGGCTCCCCAATCAGCCACGAGGGTTTTTATTTTCTTGTGGTCAAGCGCTCTCACCTCAAAGAATTCCCGGGAGGAAGGGTTGGATGAAATTCTCCCAATGGGATGAGCTGTGGGTGTGAAACCATCTGACTTCCCACCCATGTGGGAAAACCCAGAGGAAATCCAGATTCCCAGAAATTGATATTATCCAAGGAATAAACCGAGGGAATCCATTCCTGCAAGGCTTTTGTCCCTAAAATCCAAGAAGAGGGAGAAAATCCAAGTTCTTTACCTTTGAATTCCCAAAATCCTCAGCTTATCCCTCTCCCCTTTCCTTCCTTGCAGAATTCCCAGCCTGGGAATCTCCCAGAAAAATCGCTCCCTCCCTGCTGGAATTCCTCAGCTGGAATTTCATCATTCCAAGCTTCCTCCTCACTCAGCTCCCCAATCAGCCACGAGGGTTTTTATTTTCTTGTGGTCAACCGCTCTTCCCTCAGAGAATTCCCGGGAGGAAGGGTTGGATGAAATTCTCCCAATGGGATGAGCTGTGGGTGTGAAACCATCCAACCATGTGGGAAAACCCAGAGGAAATCCAGATTCCCAGAAATTGATATTATGCAAGGAATAAACCAAGGGAATCCATTCCTGCAAGACTTTTGTCCCTAAAATCCAAGAAGAGGGAGAAAATCCAAGTTCTTTACCTTTGAATTCCTGAATCCTCAGCTTATCCCTGTCCCCTTTCCTTCCTTGCAGAATCCCCAGCCTGGGAATCTCCCAGAAAAATCGCTCCCTCCCTGCTGGAATTTCATCATTCCAAGCTTCCTCCTCCCTCAGGCTCCCCATCAGCCACGAGGGTTTTTATTTTCTTGTGGTCAAGCGCTCTTCCCTCACAGAATTCCCTGGAGGAAGGGTTGGATTTCCTCCTGGCTTTGAGCTCCTGGATTCGCGCTTTCCCTCGCAGCTCCGGCGCTTCCTGACAGCAGGAATTTGTCCCACATTCTTTGGGGAAACCTTGGTAAGACAAAAAAATGAGGGAAATCTGACAGCAAGAGGCTGATTCCAGTTTTTCTCATCCCAACTAAATTCCAGGTAAAATCCCAGCTCAGGATGAGCTTCGTGAGGGTCCTGCCCTACAGAAAAGGAAAAAAACAGCTTTAATTAAAGCTTTTAATTAAATTTTAAATGCTTCTTCCTTTAACATTCCTATTCCTCGATTTTTCTTGAATTTTTAGAGACTTAAAATCCCCCAAATCGCTCTCCCATCCTGAATTTTCCACAGATTCCTGGGCTGCTAAAAAATGGTCGAGTTCTGACAGGAAAATTGATGAAACCAGAACTTCTCCCCAAAAGGAAATTTCACCACCAGCTCTATTCCAATGTCAGGATTATTTTCTCTGCATGTGGATTTTATGGAAATCTGATTGAAAAATATTCACTGGACCTGATTGAAAAATATTCCCTCGTTCTGTATCCCACAGAAAATCAGGAGTGGAATCATCCTCACGTTTTTGAGGGCGTGGGGGGATAAACAAGAGCGGAACAATTTGTCCTAATGGGGAATGGCTTGAAAATAGGAATAGATGGTGAGGAATAGATGGGATTTTGGGAATTGGGAATGGGATGGAATTCCCAGAGAAGCTGTGGCTGCCCCTGGATCCAGGGAAGTGCCCAAGGTCGGGTTGGATCCACCTGGGATGGAATTTGATGATCCCTAAATCCCCTCCAACCCAATCCATCCTGGGATTCAGGCTCAGACATCACCTGCCCTCCAAATCCATCAGGATCCATTCGCTTATTCCCAGATTTTTAGGCTTTGTGTGGAAACCCAGCTTTCCCATATCCCCACCGAATTTTTATTTATTCACCAACCCCACATCTGCCCTCCAGCAACTCCAAGAGAACCGAAGGAAAAACCCCATCCCAAAAAAAAAAGAGTTAAAATGAGTGGTTTGTCTGGAAATTTATAGGGCACAAAGCCCTGGCAGGAACGAGAGCGGGTTTAACTCCACCCTGGGGCTCGTGAGGGGAAATCAGAGACAAATCAGCGCCGGGAAATAAAACAGAGACTTTTCTACCTGTGCATTCCACAATCCCCACAATTCCCGCTCCATCCAAAGCCTCCAGGTGGAGTTTATGAGGCTCGGGAAGGATTTGGAGCCTCAGGTCAGGAGTTGAATTTCCAGGGCTGCCGGGATTTGCTGTCTGGGCAGCCCTGAGGGGAATCCTCATTAAAACAACTCCGAGCCACACGTGGAGCTTTACAGCTCCTGGAAGGGATTCCAGCATCCAGCCAGGAAAAAGGATTGCTCCATGCTGGAGTGGCAAATCTGCTGTGCTGTAGATCCTTTGGAAGTCTGGGGAGTCCAACATGTGCCGGTGATAATTAACATTGTGATTAATTAATGCGGTGATGGCACACAGGGTTTGGGATGGTTCGGAAACGTGAGGAATGGGTGTGGCCATGGTGTTTTCTGAAAAATCCCTTGGCCAGGATTTTCCTCCTGAGAAGCTGAGAGGCCTCAGAAATTAAATGTGAACATTGATTATCTGCTGCTGTGGAATGGAACAGGCGCATCTGGGATTGGGATCATGTGGTTGTTTCTAATCAATGGCCAATCACAGCTCAGCTGGCTCAGACTCTCTGGTCAGTCACAAGATTTTATTTTCATTCCATTTCTATCCCTTGCAAGCCTTCTGATGAAATAATTTCTTTTATTATTTTAGTATGGTTTTAATATAATATATACCATAAAATAATAAATCAGCCTTCTGAAACATGGAGTCAGATCCTCGTCTCTTCCCCCATCCTGGGATCCCTGCAAACACCACCTCAAATGGGATTCCCTTCCAGCTGTCAATCCATGCTCCAAGGCTGGAAATTGAAGGATTTTGATGCTTTCACTCCAAGGATTCCTTTCCCAGAAAGAGAATTCAGTCTGGAATGGAGCCCTGAGGAATTTGTGAAGTTTAAGTTCCAGCATGGGTGGGAGCATCCCAGAAAATCATCCAGAACTGCCCCAAAATCCAAGGGAATTCCATCCCGACCAGCCTTGGGATGTGAGGAATGCAGGGTGCTGTTCCTGGAGCTCATGGATGGCATCAAACAATGGCATCCCAAATTTCTGTTTGTTTTTTACTCTGAGGTAAATGAAGGGTTTGTGATGACTCGGAAACATTTGGAATGTGAGGAATGGGATTCCACTCCAGCTGTCAATCCAGGCTCCAAGGCTGGACAATGAAGGATTTGGAAGCTTTCATGGCAAGGATTCCTTTCCCAGGAAGGAAATTCAGTCAGGAATGGGGCCCTGAGGAGTTTGTGAAGTTTAATTTCACAATTTCATTAATTTAATTTAATTAAGTTGGAACTTAAAACTCCTCAGGGCTCCGTTCCAGACTGAATTCCCAGAGAATCATCCAGAGCTGCCCCAAAATCCAATGGAATTCCATCCCAACCAGCCTTGGGATGTGAGGAATAGAGGATGCTGTTCTGGAGCTCATGGATGGCATCCAACAATGGCATCCCAAAATTTCTCTGTTTTCTACACTGAGGTAAATGAGGCATCAGACTCTGGGATTGGGCTGAAGATATCCATAATTTTTAGAGGAATTTTCTTTGTCCCAAAATTTTTATCCAAAAACCAACCTGCCCGAATCCTCCAGCTGGATTTATATAAAAATTTAAAATTTATATATATATAAATTTTTATAAATTTATATAAAAATTTATATAAAAATAATTTAATTTTTATTCTTAAATTAAATACAACCGAGAGCATCCTAAGGGAATTCAGGACACAATGACCAATTACGATTTCTTACAACAGAGTTCCGTCAATCCGGTCGATATTTGAATTTCCAGTTCTCCAGCCTGCTAGGAAGGAATTCCTGATTTTTTTTTTTGTGATTTCCAGTGGAAACTGGGGCTGCCCCATCCCTGGGATGTCCCAGGCCAGGTTGGAGCAGCCTGGGATGGTGGGAGGGGTCCCTGCCCATGGCTGGAGATTTGGGACTGAAAAATCCCTAAATCCCTTCCAACCCAAACCATACAATATTGCATTTACCATTAAAAAATTACATTTTTTTCCCTCATAAAAATAATTACAAAAATAAGCAGTGATATTAGCTTTATTAGTTGAATTATCAATAAAATTAACTCCTGTAAATTATTTATATATAAATTATTAATAAAAAGGATTCCGGCCGTTCTTACCTCTGAGCTCTACAGAGCTGCACTCTACCTACATTAAAAATTATTCTATACTATTATTAAAATTATTCTATACTATTATATAAAATTATTCTATATTATTATTAAAAATATTAAATTTACTATGCATAATTCTAATTGAAAATTTTATTAGACATAATTCTAATTAAAATTCTACAATTCTACGTAATTTTACAATTAAAAAATTTACAAGAATTTTGTCACCTTGTTCTACAGAGTGTAAAACCCTGAAAAACCCTGAAAAAAAAAAAAGGTGAGGCAAAATTTTGGAATTTCTCTGAGCCTTTAAAATGGGTTTATTATGTTAATTAATTACTGCACAATGAATTAATTAATATCATCCCTAGCCCGGAGTGGTTTGGATTTTCTGGGTCAAAAACAAATGGAAAAATGGTAAAAAAATTCAAGTGGAAAAATGGTAAAAATTCAAATAATGATGTGGTAAAAAAAAAGAAGTAAAAAAATTGTTAAAGGGTAAAAATCAAAATAGAAAATGGTGAAAATAAAAGTAAAATTGTAAAAGAAAAAATGGTAAAGTGGTAAAAAATAAAAGATAGGGAAAACAAAAATAAAAAGTTGTTAGATGGTAAAAATTAAAATAAATAATTGAAAAAATAAAAAAATGGTAAAATTGTAAAAATAAAAATAACAAAATGGTAAAAATAAGAATGGTAACAATGGTAAAAATAAAAACTAAAAATTGTCAAATGGTAAAACTAAAACTACAAATAAAAATAGTCAAAATAAAAAAAAAACAAAAATGGAAAAGTAAAAACAAAAATTAGAAATTGTAAAATGGTAAAACTAAAACTAAAACTGGTTAAATTATAATGTTAAGATTAAAAATGGTAAAAACAAAAATAAAACCTTGTTAGGTGGTAAAAATAAAGCCAAAAAATTGTAAAAAAATTAAATTGTAAAATTTAAAAATAATATAAATAAAAAAGGGAAAATGGTAAAAAAAATTAAATGGCAACATTTTAAAAATAGAAAAAATGCTAAGAGCAACAAAAAATTGTTAAATGGTAAAAATAAAAGTAAAAATGGTAAAATCATAAAAATTAGAAGAATGGTAAGAATGGCAAAAATTGTGAAAATAAAATCTAAAAAGTGTTAAATGGTAAAACTAAAACTACAAATTAAAAAATGGCCAAAATAAAACTAAAAAGTGGAAAAATGCTAAAACTAAAAAATTGTAAAAATGGCAAAAATAAAAATTTTAAATTGTAAAAATGTAAATGAAATTTTAAAAAATGGTAAAATGGAGAAAATTCCATCCATGCCATAAAATCCAACTGTGCTATCCAACCTCCAACCCCCAGAATTCCGTTTTTATTTCATGTTTTGTACATTACATTTTTATAACCCTCTCTCAACATTAAGTTCTCCAAATCCCATTTTTATTTTTACCAATTTTTTATTTTTACGATTTTTCCATTTTTAAACTTTATTTTTACAATTTTTTGTTTCATTTTTACCCTTTTTTAGTTTTCATTTCACCATTTTTCCTTTTTATTTTTACCCCTTTCCCAATTTTTTTTTTTTTATTTTGACTATTTTTTATTTGCAGTTTTGGTTTGACCGCTTCACAATTTTTATTATTTAATATTAAATATTAATTTAATTAATATTTAATATTAATTTTTAATATTAATTAATTTATTTTATTTATTAATAAATTATTTAATTATTATTAAATAGTTTATTAATATTATAAATAATATAAAATATTATTAAATATAAAATATAATATATGAATATATATATATTATATAAATATAAAAATAATATAAAATATTATAATATTTATAAAAATGAATAATTAATATTATTTATGATATTTTTATAAATATTATAATATTTTATATTATTTTTATATTTATATATAAAATATATATATTCATATATTATATTTTATATTTAATATTTATTTATTTATTAATTTTTAATATTAATTTATTAATATTAATTAAAAATATTTATTAAATATTTTAATAAATATTAAAATTTAATATTTATTAAAAATTAAAATTAGTTTTTATTTTTAATTCCAGTGGTGCCAAGGTCTGACAAACCCTTGGATTTCAGCTGCGGGATGCACAAATTTAGCCCAATCTCATCTTTTAATCAATTAATTAATTTCAAATTAATTAAATTAATTTGAAATTTCTCCCAGAGCAGCATTAGCAGCAGCTGTGTCATTGCCAGTTGGATAACCCAGGTTTAAAACATTCCATAAATTGCAGAAAACCTGGGTTTAATCCCCATTTTTTTTCTTGTTTTGAGGCAGAAATTGGGATTCCCATCTCACACAGAGAGACCCAGGTTGGAAGTGGAGAAGGAATTTGCCACAGGAAATTTTTGAAGGGAATAAGAAAAATCTGGGAAGCGGAAAAAATAAAATATTTTTTAAAAAATAAAATATTTTAAATAAAAAAAAAAATATGAAGGGGAGAGCAGAGAGATGCAGGATTCACTTTGTGGCTTCATTTTCTCATCTATGAAAGGGGGGATTTTTTTCCTTAAATCCCAATTTTTCCCAGAAATTTCATCTCCAGCAATCCTGGTCAGGACAGGATTTTCAGCTGGATCATTGGGAACCTTCTCACTCTCCAAAATTCCCTGAGAGGATCCCAAATCCAGGTGGGATTTGGGATCTTCTCCCAAGGAAAAAGGGACAGGATGGGAACTGTGGGATCTCAGCACCTCAGGACTGAGGTGTCACCGAGAGCACCCTTGGGGGGCTCGGGAGTCCTGGAATGTTCCAGAAGTGTCTGGTGGCTGGACTTTGATCCCACACAGGAGACGACACCTGTATGAGGACAGGAGGGTTTCACCGGGGTGAATGGTGAAGGGATTGGTTAATTAGAGAGTGAAACACAGGGTTTAGGATTTCTGTACAGGGGGGTTTAGAGAAGTAAGATGGAGGAATTGGGGCGTGTCCTGTCCTTCTTCTTCTTCTTCTTCTCCTCCATCTTCTGTGGTGATGGTGGCACTTTGGGATTGGTCATTACTGAAAGTGCACTGGGCAATAAGGGTGAAAGGTATTGGGGAAAATGATAAATATTGTACACGTAACTTTGGGTATAAAGATAGGTGACTGCCCGGAGGGCAGGGAGTGTGCTCATGGCTGGCTGCTGAGCAGAGCTCTGTCGGGCCGAGAGAAAATCTTTTAGATAAACAATTAATAAACACCGAGACCGAGAAAAGAACTGAAGCCTCTTCTGTTCCTTTGAAACGCGGGCTGCCCCAAGGCCACCCCGGGCCTTTCCAGGCCATCCAAACAGCCGAAAATCGGACACAGGAATATCCTTCCCAATTTTTTGGGAAGCCTCTGGGCTCCCTCCCGCAGCTCCAGCTCCTTCCCGTGCTGGATCCAGGGCTGGATCTGCAGGTGGGGCCTCACCTGAGCACGGGGACAGAATTCCCTCCTTCCCCGAATCTCCCGGTCACATTTCTTTTGGATCCTCGTTTTTCCCACAAAACGATCACCTTAAACCCTCCTAGGATCATGTTTAATATCAGGTTTGATGGTTTTTTTTTTAATTTCTCCCTAGTTTAGGATTTTTAGGCTTTGCTGCTTTCCAGTGTTCCTCTGTGGAGAGCAGCATGGGCACCTTGAATTTTTCCACCAGGATCTGGGATCCACATCCCTGTGGGATTTCAACAATTCCATCCCTGTAGCACCGAGACCCTCCAGTTCCTTCAGGCTCATCCCATGGAGGGGAATTGGGAATGGAGGGGAATTGGGAAGGAATGAAGGGGAATTAGGAAGGAAGGAAGGGGAATTAGGAAGGAAGGGGAATTAGGAATGGAGGGAAATTAGGAAGGAAGGGGAATTAGGAATGAAGGGGAATTGGGAAGGAAGGGGAATTAGGAATGAAGGAAGAGGAAATAGGAATGAAGAAAGGGGAATTAGGAATGAAGGGGTGGTTTCAGGAATGCCGAGGAAATGGGAAAAACAAAAAAAAAGCCAAAACAAAAACATAAAGGAGAGAAGAAATTTTGAACTTGGAAAATCTTGAATTTTTCCACCAGGATCTGGGATCCACATCCCTGTGGGATTTCAACAATTCCATCCCTGTAGCGCCGAGACCCTCCAGTTCCTTCAGGCTCATCCCATGGAGGGGAATTGGGAATGGAGGGGAATTGGGAATGAAGGGGAATTGGGAATGGAGGGGAATTAGGAAGGAAGGAAGGGGAATTAGGAAGGAAGGGGAATTAGGAATGGAGGGAAATTAGGAAGGAAGGGGAATTAGGAATGAAGGGGAATTGGGAAGGAAGGGGGATTAGGAATGAAGGGGAATTGGGAATGAAGGGGTGGATTCAGGAATCCGAGGAAATGGGAAAAACAAAAAAAAGCCAAACCAAAAACATAAAGGAGAGAAGAAATTTTGAACTTGGAAAATCTTGAACTTTTCTGCCAGGATCTGGGATCCACATCCCTGTGGGATTTCAACAATTCCATCCCTGTAGCACCGAGACCCTCCAGTTCCTTCAGGCTCATCCCGTGGAGGGGAATTGGGAAGGAAGGAAGGGGAATTAGGAAGGAAGGGGAATTGGGAATGAAGGGGAATTAGGAAGGAAGGGGAATTAGAAAGGAATGAAGGGGAATTAGGAATGAAGGGGAATTGGGAAGGAAGGGGAATTAGAAAGGAATGAAGGGGAATTAGGAATGAAGGGGAATTGGAAAGGAAGAAAGGGGAATTAGGAAGGAAAGGGAATTAGGAATGAAGGGGAATTGGGAAGGAAGGGGAATTAGGAAGGAAGGGGAATTAGGAGGGAAGGGGAATTGGGAAGGAAGGAAGGGGAATTAGGAATGAAGGGGTGGATTCAGGAATGCCGAGGAAATGGGAAAACCAAAAAAAAAGCCAAAACAAAACCACAAAGGAGAGAAGAGATTTTGAACTCGGAAAAGGAATTTTTTTTTTGCTGCCACATCGGAATTTTAACGGGATTTATCCGCTCACAAATCTCATCCTTGGAACCAACCAGAGCAAATTTCATCCCGGCCGCTCCTGGAGTGCAGGGACGGCGTCCCAGGTGCTGCCTGAGCTCCCCCTCCTATTGGGCTCCCGGGAAAATGCGGATTCCGACGGAAAACAGGAGGAGAACTCTGCCAATTCCCAGCTCCCGCGGTGCCAGGGAGTTTGGCACTAAGCAGCTTTTGGCCGGCCGGTGTCTGGCGGCGCTGGCTCTTGTTTTCGACAAACCCCGTTAAAGGATTACGAGGGCCTTGTTAAAATAATGCCCTTGGAGCTTTTTCCTTGTTGGAAGGAAAACAGGGATAAACAGAAAGGGCCCTCTCATCCCCAGGGTTGTTGCTTGGAGCGCTTGGAAAGGAGAAAAAAGGAGGAAAAACTGGCAGGAATTCGGGAATGTATAAACACACACACTTGTCTGGGAATATAAAGTGAGTTTTGTTTCATTTCTGCTTTACGGCCCTCGGAAAAAAAAATAATTAACAGCTCCCCCCCCCCTGCTAATTAATCTAATTAATACTGATGTTTGGCCATTGCATGAAAAGTTTTACCTCGGAGAAATAATCACTTAAAAGGGAAAAGGGAAAGGAAGCCGTTCCGAAGGGGAGTTGCTATATTTACCTTTTTAATGGAGTTTCATAAATGGGAATTAGAAATCCTGGGAGTTTTGGGGTTTTTTTTTGCTGCATCGGCCGGAACGACGACAACAAAAAAAAAAGGGAAATTTTAACGGGTGTTTGCCACAAAGTGCTCACGTTTTCCAAATAAAACCTGGAAAGGCTGGGTGGCTCCATGGAGAGCTCCCAAAATTCCAGGCTGGTGTTGGAATAGCACAGAATCCCAAAATTCCAGGTTGGTGTTGGAATATCACAAAATCCCAGAATTCCACACTGGTGTTGGAATATCACGGAATCCCAGAATTCCAGGTTGGTGTTGGAATGTCACAGGATCCCAGAATTCCAGGCTGGTGTTGGAATGTCACGGAATCCCAGAATTCCACACTGGTGTTGGAATATCACAGAATCCCGGAATTCCAGCCTGGTATTGGAATATCACAGAATCCCAGAATTCCACACTGGTGTTGGAATGTCACAGAATCCCAGAATTCCAGGCTGGTGTTGGAATATCAGAGAATCCCGGAATTCCAGGCTGGTATTGGAATATCATAAAATCCCAAAATTCCACACTGGTGTTGGAATATCACAGGATCCCAGAATTCCAGGCTGGTGTTGGAATATCAGAGAATCCCGGAATTCCAGGCTGGTATTGGAATATCACAGAATCCCAAAATTCCACACTGGTGTTGGAATGTCACAGGATCCCAGAATTCCAGGCTGGTGTTGGAATATCACAGAATCCCAGAATTCAGGTTGGTGTTGGAATATCAGAGAATCCCGGAATTCCAGGCTGGTATTGGAATATCACAGAATCCCAAAATTCCACACTGATGTTGGAATATCACAGGATCCCAGAATTCCAGGCTGGTGTTGGAATATCACAGAATCCCAGAATTCAGGTTGGTGTTGGAATATCACAGAATCCCAAAATTCCACACTGATGTTGGAATATCACAGAATCCCAGAATTCCACACTGGTGTTGGAATATCACAGAATCCCAGAATTCTGGGTTGGTGTTGGAATATCACAGAATCCCGGAATTCCAGGCTGGTATTGGAATATCACAGAATCCCAGAATTCCACACTAGTGTTGGAATGTCACAGGATCCCAGAATTCCAGGCTGGTGTTGGAATGTCACAGAATCCCAGAATTCCACACTGGTGTTGGAAGGGCCCTTAGGGATCACCTTCCCCTGTCCCAGGCTGCTCCAATCCCAGAATTCCAACCTGGCCTTGAGATTAAAACTCATCCATTTGGAAAAAATTCCTGCTGTCAGAGGAATGAATCCAAGCTGATCCCTGTTTCTTGTTATGCTCAGGATGACAGGGACTCGTGAGCTTGAAATGCTTTTTTTCTGATTCTGGCCCAACTTTTGGGTCATTTTTTTGGGTCATTTTTCTTGGGTTTCATTGGTGGATGCTCAGCTGCAGGAAATCAGAGGAATTGAGTGGGATGGGTGGGTTTATAGATGGAATGGTTTGGGTTGGAAGGGAATTTCGGGATCATCCCATTCCACCCCTGCCATGGCAGGGACACCTCCCACTGTCCCAGGGTGCTCCAGCCTGGCCTTGGACATTCCAGGGGGCAGCCCCAGCTGCTCTGGGAATTCCATCCCAGCCAGGAATTCCCAATTCCCAATCTCCCACCCATCCCTGCCCTCTGGCACTGGGAGCCATTCCCTGTGTCCTGTCCCTCCATCCCTGTCCCCAGTCCCTCTCCGGCCTTGGAGAAGGAGTGGGGAGCCCCCAGGATGAGGGGCTGGAATTTCCTGTCCCAGGTGAGTCCCTGGCTTGGATTTCTGTCCCCAAATCCCTGTCTGAGCATGGAATGGCCACCCTGGGCCAGCCCTGCTGCTTCCTGGAGGTGGGAATGGGACAGGGCAGGAGTCCTTGGTTCTGCTCCCAAATAATCCACGTCCGGAGGTGCTGGAGCTGGAGATTGATCTGCTTCTGGAATCCTGCTGGTTCCAGGCATCCATGGATTCTCCGGCTGGGAATTTGTGCTGGATGCTCCAGCTGTGATTTAATTTGAGCCTCTCTGGTTCTTCCACTGAAACCAGGAATGACCAATCCCTTTTCCCTTTGTCCTTTCCTCTCCATCATCTCCCATCAATCCATCCTCAATACTTCCATTGTTAATCATTCCTCATACCCCCTTTTTTTTTTTTTTTATTTTAATCTTTGCCTCTATCCCGAAGGATTTTTCCATCTCTATTGTGGTTTTCAGGCCTTGTTTGGCTTTTGGAGCTGCCGTGACCAGAAATGTTTGGCAGCAATATCCCGACAGGAAAGGGGATGTTTTCCTCATCCCATTCCAACGCCGGCATCACACGCTCACACCTGCGCTGGCCTCTATTCCCAAAAATTCCAGCTTGCTTCAATCAGATTAATGGAGCAGGCAGAAAGCCCCACCCTTTAATTAAATTTAATTAAATGAAAACGTTACGTCCCAATCAAGCCCATTGTTTGCTTTGCCTGTACACAAGCCCGAATCCCCTGGAGGCAAGAGCAGCAAATTCCCAAAGATTTTCTGGGAATGCTTTGTGGAGGTGATTGCTGACCGAGGGGAGAGCGGTGCCATGGATTGTTCTCACAGTTTACTGGGAGCCGGGGCTGAGTGTCCGGAACATTCCTTGGCACAAACAATTTGCTAAAATCGGTGCAGCCATCCCGACTTTTGGCTGAGGGTGGGAAAGATCTGGCGTCTCCTCGGATCCGTCGTTTGGTGAGGGGGAGCAGCACAACGGTTCTTGGATTAAAATTCCCTGTGGATCCCTCAGGGAGGCTTTGGTGAGGGGAGGAAAGGCTGGTTCTGTCCCACATCAGCAATATTTGGGATTTCATCGGGTTGGAAAGTCAGGGGCAGCCGGAGGAGGCTTTGAGCTGCTCAGGGAATCCTGGGATGGTTTGGGTTGGGAGAGACCTTAAATCCCATCCGTTCCCACCTTGTGTTTTGGGCAGGGACACCTCCACTGTCCCAGGGGGATCCAACCTGGCCTTGGGCACTGCCAGGGATCCAGGGGCAGCCCCAGCAGCTCTGGGAATTCCATCCCAGCCAGGAATTCCCAATTCCCAATCTCCCACCCATCCCTGCCCTCTGGCACTGGCAGCCATTCCCTGTGTCCTGTCCCTCCATCCCTGTCCCCAGTCCCTCTCCAGCTCTCCTGGAGCCCCTCCAGGCCCTGCCAGGGGCTCTGAGCTCTCCCTGGAATTTTCTCTTCTTCAGGATAAACATTCCCAGGTTTCTCAGGAATTCTCCAGGCCCTTCCCAGCTCCCTTCCCTTCCCTGGACACGCTGGTGGGAACTGGAGCTCCTGCTCCTTCCCATCTCTCCCATCCCTTCATTCCCTCCAGGAGAAGAGCCAGGCTGTGTTTGCTGGAATCGCCAATTCCGCTTCTCCATGTCCTGGAATTCCATTGGTTCATCCCTCTTTTCAGAACTCTTGAGATTGTCTTTAAAACCATCAGAATTTTTAGCAACAAAATTCCAAGATTTTGGATTTTGGTGGCAGCATTCCCAAAATTTCCTCGGTGGTTGCACCAGCTGGGAACACACTTCTGACTCCCAAAGAAATCTGAGGTTTTCCTTGGATTCTGAGAGTTGGAATTTTCCCCGAAAAAGAACAAAGCAAAACATAAATACTCCAAACCTTTTTTTTTGTTTTTTTTTTGTTTTTTTGAGAGGGGGAAATTCTGTTTATTTTGTGTTTGCTTTGTTGTCCCTGCTCTGTTTGGAATCCCGAGTGTTTGAAGCGCTCCAACCCTCGTTTATCTGGGAATGTGTGGTCCCAGGGATTTCTGTGGGAATGCTGATGCTCTCACACGTGCTTGTGGAACAAAGGTAAAGGGAAAATCAAATTTTTAAAAATTTGATGGATAAATTCTGCTGTCTGAAAAGGATTTTGTGATGGGGAATATCACAGAATCCCAGAATTCCAGGTTGGTGTTGGAATATCACAGAATCCCAGAATTCCAGGTTGATTCCCAAAATCCCAGAATTTCAGCAGAACCTTCCATCCCATGCCACCCACATGTCAACTTAAACAAAAACTTTTAGTCTCATTTTCCACTTTTTTGTCTCCTTTTCATCTGCCAAAATTGAAGGAAATTTTCTTTCTGCTTTTGTTCTATTTTTTCTAATTTAAATTTATTATTATTATTATTATTATTATTATTATTATTATTATTATTATTATTATTATTATTATTATTATTATTATTATTATTATTATTATTAATATTATTATTAATATTATTATTATTATTTCTTCTTCTTAAAATCAGGTTAAACTTCAGGAGTTTTTATGGAGGAAGGCTTGACTTCAGGAGCATCCTTCCCAATTTTTTGTTCTAAGGAATGATTAGACCCAAAAAGGGCTTTTCCAACCTCAATAATTCCATGATTTTTTTTACCATGTTTAGGCCTGACGCCTTAATTCCATCAGCCATTCTCATGGCATTACAATATTTTTAGGGAAACTCAGCAATCTTTTGGGATGAATGCCAGGAATAAGAAATATCCAGAAATATTCTTTCCAGAAGAATTTTTTTTGTGTGTGTGTGTGTGTTTTTGGTTTTTTTTTTGTTTTGTTTTGCTTGTTTTTTGTTTGTTTTTTGTTTGTTTGTTTTTGTTTTTATTTTTTTTGTTTTTGTTTTTGTTCTGGTGGGGTTTTTTTTCCTCTTTTTTTTCTTTTTTTTTTTTGTTTTTTTTTTCTTTTTGTTTTGTTTTGGTTTGGTTTGGTTTTGGTTTTTTTTTTTTTTTTTTTTTTTAATATTCCCAGATTATTTCCATGATCAGGAATTGGGAATTGTGAAGTTCCAAAGTGATTTTGTGAAGTTTTTATTATTTCCAGGCTCCCTCAGTTTGCAGCATAAATAGATAATTTTATTTTCATGGTTCTCCCTCGCTGGCTCCCATTGGAATTGTTTTGCTTCCTGCAAAGCTCAAGGCTCTTTCCCTCGGAGTTTTAATCCTCTTTTATAAAGTTCTGGATGTTTTCACATTCCAGGAGTCACACCATTATTTCCTCCTTGGAGAACAAGCCACACTTTCCCTTTTTGGACCCCGTCAGTGCCAACATCGGAATCTTTCACGCCGAGGAAGCAGCCAGGATTTGGGATTTGGAGAAAGGAGCATCAGGTACTGCGAGGATGAGATTTCTGAGTGAAGAAATTACACTAAAATTCCAAAGTGGCAGCAAAAAAATTCCTTTTCCAAGTTCAAAATCTCTTCTCTCCTTTAGGGTTTTTTTTTTTTTCCTGTTTCCTGGGCATTCCCGAATCCACCTCTGCATTCCCAATTCCACGCAAACCAACCCTGTTCGAACCTCGTTAAAATTCTGCCTTAACAAGGAGGGCTTGGAGAGAGTGGGGAGTGTCCGTGAGCAATTCCCGACCCCTGGTTCCTTCCTACTTTTCATCCCTGAGCAGTTTAGCTTAATTTTAGGGAAACATTAATTAATATTAGGGAAAACAAACCGTATTTTAATTAATATTCATGATCCGCCCCCTCCCAGAGAAGATGAGCAGCCCTGATTTGAAGTCAGGGAGGTCGAGGCTGGATCAGCACAGACCTGGAATGGGAATCACTGCACATGGAGGTCATTCCAGATGTGGATTTCACACCTGGATCACCACAGACCTGGAATGGGAATCATTGCACACAAAAGGTCATTCCAGATGTGGATTTCACGCCTGGATCATCACAAACTTGGAATGGGAACCATTGCACACAAAGGTCATTCCAGATGTGGATTTCACACCTGGATCACCACTGACCTGGAATGGGAACCATTGCACACAAAAGGTGATTCCAGATGTGGATTTCACACCTGGATCACCACAGACCTGGAATGGAAACCATTGCACACAAAAGGTCATTCCAGATGTGGATTTCACACCTGGATCACCACAGACCTGGAATGGAAACCATTGCACACAAAAGGTCATTCCAGATGTGGATTTCACACCTGGATCACCACAGACCTGGAATGGAAACCATTGCACACAAAGGTCATTCCAGATGTGGATTTCACACCTGGATCACCACAGACCTGGAATGGGAACCATTGCACACAAAGGTCATTCCAGATGTGGATTTCCCACCTGGATCACCACAGACCTGGAATGGGAATCATTGCTCATGGAGGTCATTCCAGATGTGGATTTCACACCTGGATCACCACAGACCTGGAATGGGAATCATTGCTCATGGAGGTCATTCCAGATGTGGATTTCACACCTGGATCACCACAGACCTGGAATGGAAACCATTGCACACAAAGGTCATTCCAGATGTGGATTTCACATCTGGATCACCACAGACCTGGAATGGGAACCATTGCACACAAAAGGTCATTCCAGATGTGGATTTCACACCTGGATCACCACAGACCTGGAATGGGAATCACTGCACACAAAGGTCATTCCAGATGTGGATTTCACACCTGGATCACCACAGACCTGGAATGGGAATCATTGCACATCCCAGCCAAGGATTTCCTACCTGGATGGCCAAGACCTGGAAGGGGATCATTGCTCATGGAAGTCATTCCAGACATGGATTTCACACTCGCATCTTCACATCCCTGGAATCATTGCACATGGAGATCATCTCAGCCAAGGATTTCCCACCTGGATCACCACAGACCTGGAATGGAAATCATTGAACATGGAGGTCATTCCAGACATGGATTTCCTACCTAAGTTGCCACAAACCCGCAATGGGAATCATTGCACATCCCAGCCAAGGATTCCCTACCTGGATGGCCAAGACCTGGAAGGAAATCATTGCTCATGGAGATCACTCCAGACATGGATTTCCCACCTGGATCACCACAAACTTGGAATGGAAATCATTGAACATGGAGGTGATTCCAGTCGTGGATTTCCTGCCTGGATCACCGCAGATCTGGAATAGGAATCATTGCACATGGAGGTCATTCCGACCTTGGATTTCCTTTCTGGATCACCAGATACTTGGAATGGGAATCCTTGCATGTGGAGACCATCTCAGCCAAGGATTTCCTGCCTGGATCACCACAGACCTGGAATGGGAATCATTGCACATGGAGGTCATTCCAACCTTGGATTTCCTTCCTGGATCACCAGATACTTGGAATGGGAATCCTTGCACGTGGAGACCATCTCAGCCAAGGATTTCCTGCCTGGATCACCACAGACCTGGAATGGGAATCACTGCACATCCCAGCCAAGGATTTCCCACCTGGATTACCACAGACCTGGAAGGGGATCATTGCTCATGGAAGTCGTTCCAGAACATGGATTTGACACCTGAATCTTCACATCCCTGGAAAGGAATCCCTGCATGGAGAGGTCGTTCCAGGCATGGATTTGACACCTGGATCACCCCAGGCCAGCCCAGTTCTGTGGTTCCTCATGAGCATCCCATCTCCTCTCTGGAGCCCTTGGAATATCCAGAAAGGAAAGGAGACAGCTGTGGATGTTCAAGTTCAGGGGCTGGAGAAAGGAAATTCCCGGCTCTTCTCTGGGAGGTGCAAATCCCTGGAATGCTGTGCCATCCCTCAAGGTTCCCACCAACGCTCCTCAGACCAGAATGTGACTTTCCAGCCCCCTCATTCCTGCACGTGATTCCCATTTCATGAGGCTCAGGTTTTCCAGGATGGGATGAATCCCCCTCCTGTTCCCTTGGTGTCATGGATTGCAGGGATGCTGGCTGGATCCGCCTGGCATTCCCGGGAATGCAGAGATTTACAGCTCCCATTACCTTCCAGAGGGGTTGAGGGCTGTGCTCCTCATCAGAACCTGCTCCCAGTTTATGGCCGTGGCCCTCCAGCCCCACTAATGATCCCAGAAAATCTTTGGGATTGTTCCCAGTCACCTGGACTCCCTGGGAGTCTGGGGAACAAAAATCCTTTCTTGCTTTTGGCTTTAATTACCTTTGGTTTTAATTAAGCTTCATCTCAATGATGTGGAAAAAGCAGCTTTTCATGGAGGTTTGTTTTTCCATGCAGGGAAAAATTGCATTCCATTTATCCCATCCCATCACCTGCAGCCTCTGAGGGGCTTTGTCCAATGCCACTGGAATTCCCAGTGCTCCTGGAGGGATCCTGGGCTCTTCCCCATCCTCCTATTCCCCTTGGATCCACTGCAAATTTCCCCTCCTCTCTCTGATTTATGATTCCAGTGGGTGATAATTCCTCACTGGGACAAAAATTCCAGCTGGATTTAAGGATCTCAGCGGATCTGAGGGCTGGAGGGAGCAGATGGAATTCGGAATCCCCAGGGAGATTTGTGATCTTCCCGTGCTTAGGGCAGCTTTGTAAAAAAGAGGGAGAGGGGTTTTTGACACAGGCAGGGGGTGAGAGGAAAAATGGGAATGGTTTTAAACCAAAAAGGGAAGATTTAGATTGGAAGTTAGGAGGAAATTCCTCCTTGTGAGGCCCTGGAGCAGCCGTGGCTGCCCCTGGATACCCCTGGAAGTGTCCAAGGCCAGGTTGGACAAGGCTTGGAGCAGCCTGGGGTCATGGAAGGTGTCAGGGTTGGAATGAGATGATCCTTGAGGTTCCTTCCAACCTGGGATTTGGTAATTCTGGGAGAAGGAGTGAAATCCTGGAGTCAGGGAATGTTCTGGACACGCCGCTCACACTTGACCCGCGGCAAAGACACCGCAAATAAAACGGTGGGGAAATAAAACCCTGAGAGAAGGAAAAGCTTTTCCACACCCTATGGAAGCAGGACATGGAGAGCACCACCACAGGAATGCCACAGGATTCAGGGAATGGGATTTTCCACATCCATGAAATGTGAGTGGATTGAAAGTTTTTAGGATTGAGGGAATCTTCATCCAGGAGCAGCCTGGGAGAAGCCTTAGGAGATCCCGGATTTTTCCATAATGTCTGGAAGGGCTGGCCCTGCTCCCAGTTGGAGAGGGAGCACATTCCCAGAGCAGACATTTGTCCCCAGCATCAAATCTGGGCTCTTAAAATCCATGAGGTCTGAAATCATCCAAGTCATGACTGGGAATTTATGCAGCACTTGGAATTTTCTCCTCATTGTAATGGAGAGCAAAAATCTGGAAAGTTCTGGAGGGTCAGGGGACACTTTGATTCCCAAACATCCTTCAGGCACTTGGGAATGTTGAGTTGAGGATTTGAAGGGTCTTTTCTAAATGAAATTTATCCTAAAATTCCGTGATTTTGGTGGTCAATCCTGCAAAGGCAAATCCACAAAGAAGCTGAGTCTTCCCTAAAATCCCTGCTTGGGGATCCTCCACAGGACAACTCTCCAGGCCTGGAATTCACCAATGGATTTTGACATCCCTAAATATCTGCCCAATAATCCTGGAGCTGGATATAAACTCCAAATCCTGCTCCTGCTCAGCCTGATCCATGGGATTATCTCAAAAGGGGTTGGAAAAGACAATTCCCAGTTATTGGTGTGGCCAAGGACCTGATCCCACATAAATCCCACAGCATCCCAGATCTGGCTTCCTTGGAAACTGGAACAAGAATGGGAGAAAATCCCATGGGACACGTGGGATTATGCCTAAAAACACCAGGAAAAAGGTTGGAATGTTAGGGAAGAAGCAGGAGGATGATGCAGAATTGGATAATTTGAGGGAACATTTAAAAATCCAGGAACGTGAGGGAGAATATGAAATTATCTGGTGGAAGCCAACAGGGAAAATCATCCTTAGGAAAACACTCCGGAAAATTCCTTGGGAAGATTTCACGGCCAATGCAGAGGGTTTGCTGCCCGAAATTCCTGGGGGAAATTCCAGGGCAGAAAAGCCTTTTCCACATTCCCTGAGCAGCTGTGGGTTGGTTTCCCAGAAGGGGTCAGTCTTTCCCAAGGATTTGTGGGGAATTACCCAACTCTTCCCGAGGGAAGCAGAGCTTGGATGGACAAAAATCGGGAATAGCAGGAGCGGCTGCAGCCTCAGGTGAAACCGAGCTCATTGCAAGCGGGAACTCACCTGGATAATTCCACAAATTATTGAGTTCATATTCCTGGGATGTGGGAGCTCACCTTGGAGTGAGAGGGGATGAGATGGGAATTGTGCTTGGAAATCCCGGAATGTGGGAATCAGCCTCGGAGCAAGTGGGGATGCGGGGTGGGAACGTTGTGTTCAGAAATGCAAAATGTGGGAATTAGCCTTGGAGTGAGCAAGGGGTGAGATGGGAATATTGTGCTCAGGAATTCCAAAATGTGGGAATTAATTTTGCCTTGGAGCAAACAGGGGAATGGGATGGGAATATTGTGCTCAGGAATTCCAAAATGCGGGAATTAATTTTTGCCTTGGAGCAAACAGGGGAATGGGATGGGAATATTGTGCTCAGAATTCCAGAATGTGGGACTTAGCACTGCCTTGGAGTGAGAAGTTGGGGTGAGATGGGAATTTTGTGATCAGGAATCTTAAAATATGGGAATTAGCTCTGCCTTGGAGCAAACAGGGGGATGAGATGGGGATATTGTGCTCTGGAATTCCAAAATGTGGGAATTAGCTCTGCCTTGGAGTGGGAAGGGGATGAGGTGGGAATATTATCCTCAGAAATAATAAAATGTAGGAATTAGGTCTGCCTTGGAGCAAGAGAGGGAGAAGGGATGGGAATATTGTGCTCAGGAATTCCAAAATGCAGGAATTAGCACTGCCTTGGAATGAGAAGTGGGGGTGAGATGGGAAGATGGATCATGGGAAGATGGAAGGTGCTCTGGAATTCCAAAATGTGGGAATTACCCTTGGAGTGAGCAGGGGGCGAGATGGGAATATTGTGTTCAGAAATCCCAGGATTTGGGAATTATCACTGCCTTGGAGTGGGAGAGTTTGATGGGATGGGAATTTTGTGCTCAGGAATTCCAGAATGTGGGAATTAACTCTGCCTTGGAGTGAGAGGTGGGGATGAGATGGGAATATTGTGCTCAGAAATCTTAAAATATGATAATTAGCTCTGCCTTGGAGCAAAAGAGGGAGATGGGATGGGAATATTGCACTCAGAAATTCCAGGATTTGGGAATTATCACTGCCTTGGAGAGGGAGAGTTTGATGGGATGGGAATATTGTGCTCAGGAATTCCAGAATGTGGGAATTAGCTCTGCCTTGGAGTGAGAGAGGTTGATGGGATGGGAATACTGTGCTCAGAAAAGTGCTCAACATTCCCACTTTTTTCCCTAAATCCGCTCTCAGGTGCTGTACCAGGAAAATCCTTTTCCCTGCTCTGAAGTTCTGGAAAAGTCCAGCCCTGGCAGCAAAGATGGATTTTAGGAAAATCTGCGGGAGCTGTGGGTGCTCCAGAGCAATTGGGGAATTATTAAATCCGAATTATGCCTGAAAACCAGGGAAAAATGGGAACATCCTGGTTCTCCAGCTGTAAAAACATCAGGACCTTCCACCTGCACCAGCAGCAATTTTCCCTATCCCATTCCTGGCTTTCTGTCCCAAATCCCATAGGGATCCATCCCTCTGGATTTATATTTTCTACATATTTTTTAAAATTTGTATTTTATATTTTTGTGGATGCTGGGATCAGCTTTAAAAGCTGATCCCGGGGGGATTCCCGAAATTTGGGGAGACCCTGGAACCTTCACTCTGTAATTCCATCCCTCCTCTTTTCCACTGCTGTTCTCACCCAAATTTGAGCTTGAAATCCCGGGAAAGCCACCCCGAGGGAAGGCCCTGGGGATTCTGGTGGGTGGAATGATTGGAAAATGGGCATGAAATCCATGTGGAAATCCTTGGATTGCTGCCGTGAGGGAGAAGATCCCAAAAGAAGAACCTAAAAAGAAGATCCAAGGTAAGAAACAAAGGAGGGAAAAGAGGAAAATGAGGACACAGGTGGAATCCAAGGAATATTCCAGCAAGGATAAACTTTTTCCTGGTGAGATGAGCTATAAATCATTGGATAAATAACAATTAAAAGCCATTTTAAAAAATGATATTTCCTGTTTAAAGCCCGGGATGAAATATTTCACCTCGTAAAAGCCAACGCTTCCTCCTGGATCTCCAAAATCCGTTGGCTCTGGATTGGGCACCGGATACAGCCCAGATTCCCACCTGGAGCTGTTCCCACCCAATTCCTTGTGTGGATTGGTATTGCTGGAAAACCCAACCCCAGCTGGTCGGAATCCTTCAAATCAGGGCAAAACATTCCCTTGGGATCGTTACAAAAAGCCAGGAGGGAAAGATTTCCTTTAATTTCATTTTCTGTCAAGAAAAAAACACCTTTCAAATTCTGTTTGCTCTTTCCTGGTATTGAGACAAATTTCAGTCACAAGGACAATTCCTTGGATTTAAAAAAAAAATTATGGGAGTTTCTGGGAATTCCATGAGGAAATCTCAGTGATTTTTTGCTCTGGTTTGGCCGTTTTCTTGTTCCATTGCTCTGTGTGTATCAGACGATATAAATAAATATAGTTCAGAATATTCCTAAGGATGTTTTTCCATAATATTCCCAAATATATTTTCCATAATATTCCTAAATATATTTTTCATTATATTCCTAAGTATATTTTCCATAATATTCCTAAATATATTTTCCATAATTTTCCTAAGTATATTTTCCATAATATTCCTAAGTATATTTTCCATTATATTCCTAAATATATTTTCCATAATATTCCTAAATATATTTTTCATTATATTCCTAAGTATATTTTCCATAATATTCCTAAATATATTTTCCATAATTTTCCTAAGTATATTTTCCATAATATTCCTAAGTCTATTTTCCATAATATTTCTAAATATATTTTCCCCGTTTGCAACTGTCAGGATCAGAATTCCAGCATGAAATGGATCGGATTAAATGCAGACATCTACATTTTCCCAATAATCTGTTTTCTTCCATGCCAGTGGAGCCTCAGGATGAGCAGGATCCCATCCATCCTAAAACAGAATAATTTGGGAATGAGTCCATCCATCCTAAAATCCAGTTCTAAGGTTGGAAAAGACTCCAAGATCATCGAATCCTTTGTTGTCCATCAAATCCAGGAGAAACTGCTCCGGTGGATTTCTGGAGTTTTTCTCAAACTGTTGCTTTTCATGAAGAGTTTGGTTTTCTGGTCAAATTAAACCAAAGTTTTTTTGGTTTTTTTTCCCCTTCCAGAATCTTCTCCATGTCCACCACCGTTCCCAAGGTTTTGGGATAAGGAGGAGGAATTGGAAGGGACCTTCAAGCTCATCCCATCCCACCCCAGCCATGGCAGGGACACCTCCCACTGTCCCAGGGTGATCCTTGGACATTCCAGGGATCCAGGGGCAGCCACAGCTGCTCTGGGAATTCCATCCCAGCCAGGAATTCCCAATTCCCAATCTCCCACCCATCCCTGCCCTCTGGCACTGGGAGCCATTCCCTGTGTCCTGTCCCTCCATCCCTGTCCCCAGTCCCTCTCCAGCTCTCCTGGAGCCCCTCCAGGCCCTGCCAGGGGCTCTGAGCTCTCCCTGGAGCTTCTCCTCTCCAAACTCCTCTGCCAAACTTTAAAAATTCTCTACAAATTCATTTCTCACAGATGGGAATGAAATGACATGAAATCTTGGAATGGTTTGGGTTGGAAGGAACCTCAAGGATCCTCCAGTGCCACCCCCAGCCATGGGCAGGGACACCTCCCACTGTCCCAGGCTGCTCCAAGCCCTGACCAGCCTGGACCTGGAAATCCAGGGGCAGCCCCAGCTGCTCTGGGGATTGTATTCCAGGGCCTCCCCACCCTCACAGGAACAATTCCCAATTCCCAATCTCCCACCCATCCCTGCCCTCTGGCACTGGGAGCCATTCCCTGTGTCCTGTCCCTCCATCCCTGTCCCCAGTCCCTCTCCAGCTCTCCTGGAGCCCCTCCAGGCCCTGCCAGGGGCTCTGAGCCCTCCCTGGAGCCTTTTCCAATTTGAACAATCCCAAATTTCCCAGCATTTCACACATGTTCCCATTCTCTTTCCAATCTCATTCCCAGAGTTTGTGCTGAACCCCTCCCACAGGAGCTGGTGCCTCTCTCCCCTTTGGATGCAGCTTGGAAAAAGGAATTTTAGCTCCTTTTTTTCCTCCCTCATCCCCAATTCGCAATTTTCACTTCAAGGCACCAAGACCAAGCCACTCTTTCCTTTTTCTCCTCCTTCCCGAAGAAAAGAATTAATTAGGAATTTAACTACCATGGGTCACTCCCCTTTCCCCCTTCCCCATATCCCAACTCCTGGAATATCAATCATTTCCTGTGGTCTGCAAATCTCTGGATTCCACCTCCTCATCCTCGATTCCGTTTGTTCAGCTGACCTTGGGAATTTTCAAAACGACAATTGGATTTCATCTTTGATTTTGACATTGGATTTTCTTTGATTTTCTTGGGTTTCTTGACATTGGATTTTTCTTTGATTTTGACATTGGATTTTCTTTGATTTTCTTGGATTTCTTGACATTGGATTTCGTCTTTGATTTTGACATTGGATTTTCTTTGATTTTCTTGGATTTCTTGACATTGGATTTTTCTTTGATTTTGACATTGGATTTTCCATCCCTGGTTTGTCCTAAAGAGGATCACGCACATTCCTGCGGCCGGGAAGGGCTTGGAATTGGGTGTGGGAGCAAATGGAATAATCCTCCAAGGTGGATTTGGTGAGGTTCACACATTGAGCGGGAAGGACGTGGCTGCCTCTTCCTTTGGGCTCCCTCTGAGTTTTCTGATTTTCCTTCAGTTTTCTCATTTTCCTTCGAGTCTTTCCCGGTGCCTGGAATTGTCAGGGAGAAGGGAATCACCAAGGTGTCACTACTGCAGAGAAAAAAGGAAGGGTGAGGTGAGGTTCAGGTTGGATTCCATGATCCTGGAAGTCTTTTCCAGCTGATCCTATGATCCTGTGATTCTGTGATCTCCTCAAAGTTCTCATCCACCTTCTCCATGTTCTCATCCACCTTTTCCATGTTCTCAGCCATCTTCATCTCAGGTTGGACTCCATGATCCTGGAGATCTTTTCCAACCAAAATCATCCTGTGGTTCTGGGATCTCCTCCTCGTTCTCATCCACCTTTTCCATGTTCTCAGGAATCTTCATACAGGTGGGACTTCACGGAGATCTTTTCCAACTGATCTTTTTCAACTATGATCCTGTGATCTCCATGTTCTCATCCAGCTTTTCCATGTTCTTAGTCATGTCCATCTCAGGTTGGTCTCCGTGATCCTGGAGATCTTTTCCAACCAAAATGATTCTGTGATTTCCTCAAATTTCTCAGACACTTTCTCCATGTTCTCATCCATCTTTGGTGACAGGCTGGACTCCATTATCCTGGAAGTCTTTTCCAGCTGAAATGATCCTATGATCCTGTGATTCTGTGATTTCCTCAAAGTTCTCATCCACCTTCTCCATGTTCTCATCTGTCCTGCTGGAGTTTGGACTCCAAGATCCTGGAGATGTTTTCCAACTAAAATGATCCTGTGATCCTGTGATCTCCATGTTTTTATCCATCTTTTCCATGTTCTCATCCATCTTCATCTCAGGTTGGACTCCCTGGTCCTGGAGATCTTTTCCAACCAAAATCATCCTGTGGTTCTGGGATCTCCTCCTCGTTCTCATCCACCTTTTCCATTTTCTCAGGAATCTTCATACAGGTGGGACTTCACGGAGATCTTCTCCAACTGATCTTTTTCAACTATGACCCTGTGATCTCCATGTTCTCATCCAGCTTTTCCATGGTCTTAGTCATGTCCATCTCAGGTTGGTCTCCATGATCCTGGAGATCTTTTCCAGCCAGAATGTTTCTGTGATTTCCTCAAATTTCTTAGCCACCTTCTCCATGTTCTCAGCCATCTTCTGTCACAGGTTGGATTCCATGATCCTGGAAGTCTTTTCCAGCTGAAATGATCCTATGATCCTGTGATTCTGTGATCTCCTCAAAGTTCTCTTACACCTTCTCCATGTTCTAATCCATCTTTTCCATGTTCTCAGCCATCTTCATCTCAGGTTGGACTCCATGATCCTGGAGATCTTTTCCAACCAAAATGATTCTGTGATTTCCTCAAATTTCTCCTTCACCTTTTCCATGTTCTCATCCATCCTCTGTCACAGGTTGGATTCCATGATCCTGGAAGTCTTTTCCAGCTGATATGATCCTATGATCCTGTGATTCTGTGATCTCCTCAAAGTTCTCAGCCACCTTCTCCATGTTCTCATCTATCCTGTTGGAGTTTGGACTCCAAGATCCTGGAGATGTTTTCCAACCAAAATGATCCTGTGGTTCTGTGATCTCCATGTCTTTATCCATCTTTTCCATGTTATCATCCATCTTCATCTCAGGTTGGACTCCATGATCCTGGAGATCTTTTCCAACCAAAATGATTCTGTGATTTCCTCAAATTTCTCAGACACCTTCTCCATGTTCTCGTCCATCTTCTGTCACAGGTTGGATTCCATGATCCTGGAAGTCTTTTCCAGCAGAAGGGATCCTATGATCCTGTGATTCTGTGATCTCCTCAAAGTTCTCATCCACCTTCTCCATGTTCTCATCTGTCCTGCTGGAGTTTGGACTCCAAGATCCTGGAGATGTTTTCCAACTAAAATGATCCTGTGATCCTGTGATCTCCATGTTTTTATCCATCTTTTCCATGTTCTCATCCATCTTCATCACAGGTTGGACTCCATGGTCCTGGAGATCTTTTCCAACCAAAATCATCCTGTGGTTCTGGGATCTCCTCCTCGTTCTCATCCACCTTTTCCATGTTCTCAGGAATCTTCATACAGGTGGGACTTCACGGAGATCTTCTCCAACTGATCTTTTTCAACTATGATCCTGTGATCTCCATGTTCTCATCCAGCTTTTCCATGGTCTTAGTCATGTCCATCTCAGGTTGGACTCCGTGATCCTGGAGATCTTTTCCAACCAGAATATTTCTGTGATCTCCTCAAATTTCTTAGCCACCTTCTCCATGTTCTCATCCATCTTCTGTCACAGGTTGGATTCCATGATCCTGGAAGTCTTTTCCAGCTGATCCTATGATCCTGTGATTCTGTGATCTCCTCAAAGTTCTCAGCCACCTTCTCCATGTTCTAATCCACCTTTTCCATGTTCTCAGCCATCTTCATCTCAGGTTGGACTCCATGATCCTGGAGATCTTTTCCAACCAAAATGATTCTGTGATTTCCTCAAAATTCTCATCCACCTTCTCCATGTTCTCATCTATCCTGCTGGAGTTTGGACTCCAAGATCCTGGTGATGTTTTCCAACTGAAATGATCCTGTGATCTCCATGTTTTTATCCACCTTTTCCATGTTATCATCCATCTTCTGTCACAGGTTGGACTCCGTGATCCTGGAGATCTTTTCCAACCAAAATGATTCTGTGATTTCCTCAAATTTCTCAGACACTTTCTCCATGTTCTCGTCCATCTTCTGTCACAGGTTGGATTCCATGATCCTGGAAGTCTTTTCCAGCAGAAGTGATCCTATGATCCTGTGATTCTGTGATCTCCTCAAAGTTCTCATCCACCTTTTCCATGTTCTCATCCATCTCCTGTTGGAGTTTGGACTCCAAGATCCTGGAGATGTTTTCCAACTAAAATGATCCTGTGATCCTGTGATCTCCATGTTTTTATCCACCTTTTCCATGTTCTCATCCATCTTCATCTCAGGTTGGATTCCATGATCCTGCAGATCTTTTCCAACCAAAATGATTCTGTGATTTCCTCAAATTTCTCAGCCAACTTCTCCATGTTCTCATCCATCTTCTGTCACAGGTTGGACTCCATTATCCTGGAAGTCTTTTCCAGCAGAAGTGATCCTATGATCCTGTGATTCTGTGATCTCCTCAAAGTTCTCATCCACCTTCTCCATGTTCTCATCTATCCTGCTGGAGTTTGGACTCCAAGATCCTGGAGATGTTTTCCAACTGAAATGATCCTGTGATCCTGTGATCTCCATGTTTTTATCCACCTTTTCCATGTTATCATCCATCTTCTGTCACAGGTTGGACTCCATGGTCCTGGAGATCTTTTCCAACCAAAATCATCCTGTGGTTCTGGGATCTCCTCCTCGTTCTCATCCACCTTTTCCATGTTCTCAGGAATCTTCATACAGGTGGGACTTCACGGAGATCTTCTCCAACTGATCTTTTTCAACTATGATCCTGTGATCTCCATGTTCTCATCCAGCTTTTCCATGTTCTTAGTCATGTCCATCTCAGGTTGGTCTCCGTGATCCTGGAGATCTTTTCCAACCAGAATATTTCTGTGATCTCCTCAAATTTCTCAGCCACCTTCTCCATGTTCTCATCCATCTTCTGTCACAGGTTGGATTCCATTATCCTGGAAGTCTTTTCCAGCTGATATGATCCTATGGTCCTGTAATTCTGTGATCTCCTCAAAGTTCTCTTACACCTTCTCCATGTTCTAATCCACCTTCTCCATGTTCTCATCCATCTTCATCTCAGATTGGACTCCATGATCCTGGAGATCTTTTCCAACCAAAATGATTCTGTGATTTCCTCAAATTTCTCATCCACCTTCTCCATGTTCTCATCTATCCTGCTGGAGTTTGGACTCCAAGATCCTGGAGATGTTTTCCAACTGAAATGATCCTGTGATCTCCATGTTTTTATCCACCTTTTCCATGTTATCATCCATCTTCTGTCACAGGTTGGACTCCATGATCCTGGAGATCTTTTCCAACCAAAATGATTCTGTGATTTCCTCAAATTTCTCATCCACCTTCTCCATGTTCTCATCCATCTTCTGTCACAGGTTGGACTCCATGATCCTGGAGATCTTTTCCAACCAAAATGATTCTGTGATTTCCTCAAAATTCTCATCCACCTTTTCCATGTTCTCAGCCCTCTTTGGTCACATTTGGACTCCGTGATCCTGAAGGTCTTTTCCAGCTGAAATGATCCCGTGATCCTGTGATCCTGTGATCTCCTGCTCCATCTTCTCACACTGTGGCCGCTCCAGGATGTTTGTGTGGAATTATCCCAGGGATAAACCCCAGGATAATTCCAGTTCCAGGTTCTGGAGGGAAGAGGCGTTGTCTCTCTTTCCTGCACCTTCACTTGGATATTTTCCAATCTGGATTTGTTTTCCAGACAAACATTCCTTGGGACAGAAAGATCTGCTGCATTTCCTTCACCTTTGGATAATAAACGGGACTATTATTATTATTATTATTATTATTATTATTATTATTATTATTATTATTATTATTATATTGTATTATTATCAATATAATATTGTATTATTATTGTATTATTGTATTATTGTATTATTGTATTATTGTATTATTGTACTATTATTATTATTATTTTATTATTATTATTATTATTATTATTATTATTATTATTATTATTATTATTATTATTATTATTATTATTATTATTATTATTATTATTATTATTATTATTATTATTATTATTATTATTTCTCCTCTGGGCTCCACCCTGGGAGATATCTCATGAAATCCAGTGGGAAACTGGGAAAAATACCTATTTTCTAGGATAAGTTGGCTTGCTGGATTATTCCTGGCACATTCCTGCCTTGAGCTGCAGGGATGACTTCAGACACTGAGAAGATGTGGGTTTAATAAAAAGAAAATTTGGACAGCTACAAGTTTTAAAAAATTGTATTTGTGGGATGAAATGTTTTGGCTGTGTTTTCCAATCAAATTCAGTTCAATGGAAAACCTTGAATGTTGGAATTCTCTGCTCAAATATTCCAAATAAATTCATTTTCCTTTTCCCCGCTTTCCCTGCAAAGTGAGAGGAGCTCAGGAAAATCGCTTTTTATTCCTTGGGTTCTCACCGGATCCATTCTCATGGCAGACCAAGGAACAAAGGAAATGACTCTGGAATTCTTGGGATAACAAAGAACCTGCTCCTCAATCCCACAATCTTTATGCTGATTAGTTCTGAATAAACAGAAATATTCCCTTTTTTTTTTTTTTTTCCTCTGTGGTGACAGCAAATGGTTCCATTTGGGATTGGGAAGAGTGATGTCATTTATCAAATATCCTGTCTGTCATTCCTTAGGAACTCTGGAAAACCTTCTGGAGCAGGAAGGAGAAAAATCATTGGGACAGCCATGTCTGGATTCTATTTTGCTGTTAAATCTCTCATCTTGGGGTTTTGAATTCCGTAATGAAGCCAAATTCTGCCAAAATGGGTGAGAAAATGATGATTTTGGATGGAAAAATGGAGTGGGGTTCATCCTGCTGAGGGTTCCTTCTCAGATATCCATGGAAAAGCAGAGCTGAGGGACATGGGAACTTCAGGAGCTGATTTGCCTCAAATGTTTGAGGAGCATCAAAATTCCAGGGATTTCTTTTTGACTCCCTGGGGCGTGGAAGGAGCCAAAAAGGACTGGCTTAAAATGTCCCATAAATCCAGTGCAAGGTGTGGGGGAAATCTGGGATAAGCTGGATTCCTTCCCTCCCTACAGTAAATTGGCTTTTCCCAGAATTTTTTCACTTTTCCCTTGAGTTGCTCTTGTTTTAGGGAGGATTTTAGGGGGGTTATCAAGGAATCATGGAATGGGTTGGTTTGGAAGGAATTTAGGGAATACCTGGAAGTGTCCAAGGGCCAGGTTGGAGCAATTTGGGATTTGTAAAATCCCTGTTCATGGATTGGGATAAGATGATCCTTAAGGTCCCTTCCAACCCAAACCATTCTGGAATTCTGGGATTGTGGAATTTTGGTATTCTAGGATAAATTGTTGATCTTTCCCTGCGTTTAATGGAGAATGGCACCTCCAGGAGTGTTCCCAAATCCACCTCTGAAGATCACGGAACCATGGGATGGACCAGCTGTCCCTCTCTGACCTCCCAGCATTCCTGGGATAGGATTTTCTCAAGGAAAATCCCTTTGCTCCATGGATCTCTGGGATGGAGAGGTCATCCAGCTGTGTCCATCCACTGGGATTGTCCTGGAAGCTCGCTGGGAATACCCACCCGTGATCCAGGATTGGAGACCCCTTCCTGGTGAACCCTTTTGGGATTTCTGATCGGAATCCGCTGCACATCCCAAATCTGATCCCGCATCCTCGGCTTCCTTCTGAAAACATTCCCGGAACCTGGAGCTCAATTCCAGAGCTGTGAATTCCCAAATCTGATCCCGCATCCTCGGCTTCCTTCTGAGAACATTCCCGGAATCTGGAGCTCAATTCCAGAGCTGTGAATTCCCAAATCTGATCCCGCATCCTTGGCTTCCTTCTGAGAACATTCCCGGAATCTGGAGCTCAATTCCAGAGCTGTGAATTCCCAAATCTGATCCCGCATCCTCGGCTTCCTTCTGAGAACATTCCCGGAAACTGGAGCTCAGTTCCAGAGCTGTGAATTCCCCACGGAGAGTTCTGCTCCTGAAAGCCAGAGCGGCTCCATCTCCCGACACCTCCGCCCTTGGGATGGATCCTCTGGAATACCAACGGTGGGAAGCCAAGGAATTATCGAGGTGTAGAACTGTGGGATTTTTGTTGTGTGACACCGAGGTGTGGTGGGGACCCATCAGGAGCTGACCCAGCTCCACTTCCACTTTTTAAAATAAAAAATATTTTATTTTTCTGCTTCCCAGATTTTTCCTTAATCTCATTCCCGGCACACAATCCAGCAAGGGAAGAGTTCCACACTTTGGGATTTTCCATGAAAAAAAGGGAAATAAAAAAACCTGAGAACACGAAGGGTGGGATTTAATTAACACTGGTTTTAGTGGGATGTGTCCCTGCCGATGGAATGGGATGATCCTGAAGTCTTTCCCAGCCCAAGCCACGCCTGGAATTTTGTTCACATGAATTTATTTCTAAGCTTAGTTTAAAATGAATTAAAAATTAGGCTTTAAATTAAATTAGGCCTAATTTAAATTACATCAAAAATTTAATTTAGTTTAAAATTGTTTAAAAATTAGGTTTTTGAGCTTCAGCTCACTTCCAGCTGGGCTCCAGAGCTTTACTTCCAATGGCATGGAAAACCAACTGGAATGTCAGTATAACCCCTGGATCTTTGTCTCCATAAATCCGGGGGGTGATTCAGCTATAAAAGTTCACCAAGTTATTGAAAATATTATTTATCAGATTCATATTCCCAATTTCATCCATTAAAATGTCCATGTTTGGAAGAAATTTTGTTTTTTACTTCCTTTCCTATTTCTAAAGCAATCTGCAGAACCTGATTTGTCCCACCAGTGATGATTTATACCAAAAAAAAATGAAACATTTTTGAAGAATTTTTTTTTGAGTGTTTTTTGGTCCTTTTTTGTGGTTTTTTTTGTGGATCTGGTTTGGACTATAACTGAAAAAGACGAGCAGGGATCAGAGAAGGAGAACAAAAAGCAAAAAAAATGGACGGGATATTTCCAATTGATTTTGCTTTGGTGAAATATTGAGTGATTAAATATTAAATAATTGAACATAAGGAATGGGGATTTATCCCAAAGTCTCCCAGGTTTCCTTTCCAGCTGATAAACACCAGAGCTACAGGAATATGGATGTGCTGGCTGGAATTTTTCCTGGGAGATCTCTAATCCAACTTTGCACTCCGAGCAGGGAGAGATAAAGGAAGATTGGAATTTTCACTGGATAAATCTGGAATCAGGATCTGGCTCAGTCAAGATCAATCAGTTGGGGTTTGGATCAATCAAGATCCAGAACAAAAAAGCCAAGTTGGATGGGGCTTGGAGCGACCTGGGATAGTGGGATTTGTCCCTGCCCATGGAATGAGGTGACCTTGGAGGTCCCTTCCACCCCAAACCATTCCACGATCCTATAAAAACATTCCCGTTGCCTATTTCTCTTATTATTAGTTAAAATTAGTTATTTCTAATGATTATTTTCCCTCTTGCAGGAAGCGGGTGCATTCCCAACTCCACACCCCAGATCCCATTATTCCTGGCACATTCCTGCCTCGAGCTGCAGGGATGACTCTCTGACCTCCCAGCATTCCTGGGATATGATTTTCTCAAGGAAAATCCCTTTGTTCCATGGATCTCTGGGATGGAGAGGTTATCCAGCTGTGTCCAGCTGAGAACACATGGGTTTAAAAAGAAAAATAAAAAAAAGAAAAATCATGAAAAAATATGGATGGATCCCAACCCCCAATTTCCCATTTGATGGAACATTTTCCCAAAACTCTGAGGCAGAACAGAATTTGTTGATCAAGAAATAAATAATTAAAAAATCGAGAAATAAATAATGAGAAATAAATAAAATAAATAATAAAAAGAGAAGAGCAAAACTGAGAGGCAGCAGGCAAAGAGAGGCAACATCCTCCCATCCCTGATTCCCTGCTCCCGAATTCCCGCGCCGGCAACATCCCCCCATCCCTGATTCCCTGCTCCCGAATTCCCGCGCCGGCAACATCCCCCTATCCCTGATTCCCTGCTCCCGAATTCCCGTGCCGGCAACATCCCCCCATCCCTGATTCCCTGCTCCCGAATTCCCGTGCCGGCAACATCCCCCCATCCCTGATTCCCTGCTCCCAAATTCCCGTGCCGGCAACATCCCCCCATCCCTGATTCCCTGCTCCCGAATTCCCGCGCCGGCAACATCCCCCTATCCCTGATTCCCTGCTCCCGAATTCCCGTGCCGGCAACATCCCCCCATCCCTGATTCCCTGCTCCCGAATTCCCGTGCCGGCCTTTCCCAGGGTTTTTCTCTTTCCCTTTCGTGTCTGTGGGAAGGGCAGGGCAGGATCAGGGATCCCTCTGTCTCTGCTGGCTGCCTGGCTGAGGGCTGATAACATTCCCTGCTGACAGCAGAGCCGTGATTAGCCGGGATACAAAGGAGGGAAATGTCCTGGATGGAATTTTTTCCATGCCCGGGCCACCGGGCGGCCTCAAAGCCTCCATTGTTGCCGGCGGCCAGGTGAGCAATTTGTGCCTCTGAAGGAGGGAGATACGGATCTGCACATCCCTCTGGAGAGCCATCCCCGCCCCCGGGACTGCTCCGAGCCGCTGGAATGCCTTCTGAGGGTGTAGGATGTCCAAAGGGACCTGGAGCCTCCGGAATTCCCTCAGCTCCGCCTCCGCGCCGCCTTCAGCTCCGCAGGTGTTGGGTAAAGGCGCCGCCGAGCTCTGGCTTGCAGGGATGTTCCCCCAAAAATCCCTCCATTGGAAAATTCCTCATTGTGAGGGTTCTTTCTTTATTTGTCTACTCCAGGTGAGAGTTTTAGGGATGAAATTCCCTGGATAATGAATTATCCAGGTTTGTCCTGACTTGAGCAGAATGGATCCAAATCTGGACAACCAGACCAATCCTTGTGCTGCTCCAGAAAAATTCCCACCTAGGACAGGTTCCACCTTCCATCAGGATGAGAATCTCCTGGGGGGTCCTACAGGATTGGAAATGATTTAACAAAAGACTCCCCCAGATTGATGGAGCTGTTCCAGGGGAGCTTTGGGTTGGATTTGGGTAAAGATTCCGCATCCAGAGAGTGCCCAAACATTCCCAAGCTCCAGGAATGTTTGGCCACCCCTCCCAGGGGTGCTCAGGGTGGGATTGTTGGGGTGTCTGTGCAGGATCCGGAGCTGCACTGGATGATCCTCACTCAGGAAATTCCATAATTCCATGATTATTTATTTCTAATGCAGAACATGGGAGTCAAGAGGAATTCCCAACTCTCTTGGTTCCAGCTCTGTTCCTGTCCTGGGGATAGGAATGAGTTGATCTTTAAGATCCCTTCCAACCCAAACCATTTCAGGATTCCATATTTTCTAACCACAGACTCGACTCAAAAATGTACATTTCACCTAAATTAAAATGGATTTCTATCCTGGAAAATTTTCACTTTTCTTCATTTCCCCAAATCCTGCAGGAATTTGGAGGTGCTGCTCCCTGCGTGTTTGGGGGCTTTGGGAACAGAGCTCAGCAGAGCTTCTGCTGGGCTCAGTTTATTTTCACCCACTGAGACTCGATCCTTCATATTTTAAAAAGAAATTAATGGAAATTTTGGCCACCAGGAGCGGCACCTTTATGGGGTTTTGGGGGAGTTGCCATCTCCCTTCCAAGGCAAGCAACCTTTAAAAAAAGGGGGAAAAATAAAAGAGGTAGAAAGAGAAAAAAGACCCATTAAAGTGAGTTTTAAACCCAGAAAAAACAGATTGAATGTCGGATTTCATCCCACTTCAGAAAGCGGAGGCGGATGTGCTTTGTCTTTGTTTGAATCCCAGCTTGGAAAAGCGGGACACGAACTCCAGTGGGACACCACTGAGGGACCAGCAAACCCTTCTGCCGCTGCCCGAGGGCTCCCTGGGTTGGGTGAGTTGTTTTTATTCCTCGGGGAGGATTTATGGCCGGTGATTCACGGAGCCGAGCCGTGTTTATTTTCCTTTTCCGACGATATTCCGCACTGCCCGCGTTCCAGGAAACATGACATAGCTGTTATTGCCAGAACGGGCTGCTGCCGGCGCTTGGCATCCACAGCTGCCCTCGGAAGGAAGGAATTCCTGGCACTGCTCCCCACGCCAGAGAATTTAGTGCTTTCCGATATTCCTTGTTTGTTTTTTTCCAGATTTGTGAATCCAACAAGGAGATAATGAGGAATTTCTTCTTGGGATTCCTGGCACTGCTCCTCATGCCGGAGAGTTTCGTCCTTTCCGATATTCCTTGCTTGTTTTTTTCCAGATTTGCAAATCCAACAAGGAGATAATGAGGAATTTCTTCTTGGGATTCCTGGCACTGCTCCTCACCCTGGGGTGTTTCGTCCTTTCTGATATTCCTTGTTTGTTTTTTTTTTTTTCCAGATTTGCAAATCCAACCAGGAGATAATGCAGAATTTCCACTTGGGAAGGGAATTTCTTCTTGGGATTGCTGGCACCGCTCCTCACGCCGGAGAGTTTCATCCTTTCCAATATTCCTTTTTTGGTTTTTTTTCCAGATTTGCAAATCCAACCAGGACATAATGAGGAATTTCTTCTTGGGAAGGGAATTTCTTCTGGGGATTGCTGGCACTGCTCCTCACCCTGGGGCGTTTCGTCCTTTCTGATATTCCTTGTTTGTTTTTTTCCTTCCAGATTTGCAAATCCTACAAGGAGATAATGCAGAATTTCCACTTGGGAAGGGAATTTCTTCTTGGGATTCCTGGCACTGCTCCTCATGCTGGAGAGCTTCATCCTTTCCAATATTCCTTTTTTGTTTTTTCTTCCAGATTTGCAAATCCAACCAGGAGATAATGAGGAATTTCTTCTTGGGATTCCTGGCACTGCTCCTCATGCTGGAGAGCTTCATCCTTTCCAATATTCCTTTTTTGTTTTTTCTTCCAGATTTGCAAATCCAACCAGGAGATAATGAGGAATTTCTTCTTGGGATTCCTGGCACTGCTCCTCACGCCGGAGAGCTTCGTCCTTTCCCATATTCCTTGTTTGTTTTTTTCCTTCCAGATTTGCAAATCCTACAAGGAGATAATGAGGAATTTCTTCTTGGGATTCCTGGCACTGCTCCTCATGCTGGAGAGCTTCATCCTTTCCAATATTCCTTTTTTGTTTTTTTTTCCAGATTTGCAAATCCAACAAGGACATAATGAGGAATTTCTTCTTGGGAAGGGAATTTCTTCTTGGGATTCCTGGCACTGCTCCCCACCCTGGGGCGTTTCGTCCTTTCCGATATTCCTTGTTTGTTTTTTTTTTTTCCAGATTTGCAAATCCAACCAGGAGATAATGCAGAATTTCCACTTGGGAAGGGAATTTCTTCTTGGGATTCCTGGCACTGCTCCTCATGCCGGAGAGTTTCATCCTTTCCAATATTCCTTTTTTGTTTTTTCTTCCAGATTTGTAAATCCAACCAGGACATAATGAGGAATTTCTTCTTGGGAAGGGAATTTCTTCTGGGGATTGCTGGCACTGCTCCTCACGCCGGAGAGCTTCATCCTTTCCAATATTCCTTTTTTGGTTTTTTTTCCAGATTTGCAAATCCAACAAGGAGATAATGAGGAATTTCTTCTTGGGATTCCTGGCACTGCTCCCCACCCTGGGGCGTTTCGTCCTTTCCCATATTCCTTGTTTGTTTTTTTCCAGATTTGCAAACCCAACCAGGACATAGTGAGGAATTTCTTCTTGGGAAGGGAATTTCTTCTTGGGATTCCTGGCACCGCTCCTCACGCCGGAGAGCTTCATCCTTTCCAATATTCCTTGCTTGTTTTTTCTTCCAGATTTGTAAATCCAACCAGGAGATAATGAGGAATTTCTTCTTGGGAAGGGAATTTCTTCTGGGGATTGCTGGCACTGCTCCCCACCCTGGGGCTTTTCGTCCTTTCCGATATTCCTTTTTTTGTTTTTTTTTTTCCAGATTTGCAAATCCAACCAGGAGATAATGAGGAATTTCCACTTGGGAAGGGAATTTCTTCTGGGGATTCCTGGCACTGCTCCTCATGCCGGAGAGCTTCGTCCTTTCCCATATTCCTTGTTTGTTTTTTTCCAGATTTGCAAATCCAACCAAGAGATAATGAGGAATTTCTTCTTGGGAAGGGAATTTCTTCTTGAGATTCCTGGCACTGCTCCTCACGCCGGAGAGCTTCATCCTTTCCAATATTCCTTTTTTGGTTTTTTTTCCAGATTTGCAAATCCAACAAGGAGATAATGAGGAATTTCTTCTTGGGAAGGGAATTTCTTCTGGGGATTGCTGGCACTGCTCCCCACCCTGGGGCGTTTCGTCCTTTCCGATATTCCTTGCTTGTTTTTTTCCAGATTTGCAAATCCAACAAGGAGATAATGAGGAATTTCTTCTTGGGATTCCTGGCACTGCTCCCCACCCTGGGGCGTTTCGTCCTTTCCGATATTCCTTTTTTTGGTTTTTTTTTCCAGATTTGCAAATCCAACAAGGAGATAATGAGGAATTTCCAAATTTCCACTTGGGAAGGGGGTTTGTGGGTGTGTTGTCTCCTCTGGAATAGTTTAGCACATTCCTGGTGTTTGCGTTCTGCAGGATCCAGAAGGATTTGCATCCATTTATCCATTTATCCATGTTCTCCATCCTCAGTGGGGGAAACCTGGGAACTCCTCATCCACAGCCACAGGAAATCCTGCCCGTGCAAGGGGGTCCAGTCCAAGGTCATGGAATCATGGAATGGGTTGGGATGGACGGGAATGTAATCATCCCATTCCATGGGCAGAAACAGCTTCCACTATCCCAGATTGCTCCAGCCTGGCCTGGGACAATTCCCGGGATGGGGCAGCCACAGCTTCTCTGGGAATTCCATCCCAGCACCTCCTCCCCCTCCCAGCCAGGAATTCCTTCCCCAAATCCATCCAAACCTCCTCTCTGTCAGCTTGAATCCATTCCCCTTCGTCCTGTCCCTCCATCCCTTGGAAATATTCCCTCTCCATCTTTCCTGTCACCTCCTTCGGGTCTTGGGAAAACACAGCGAGGTCACCCCAAAGCTGGAAGAAATCCACAGGAGATCCAACATTTTCAACACTGCTGCCCAAAATCCAATGGTTTTGGGGAAAATTCTGCCTGAAGAAGGGAATGACATAAATATTTGTACTTGGAATGTCCAATTTTCCAGCAGATAACCAGAGGAATTTTATTTGTACGTTGGTGGAACAGAAGTGGAAGGAGTTTGGATGGGCTTGGAGCAACCTGATCTGCATGGAGATGTCCCTGCCCGTGGCCAGCTGGACCATCCTTGAGGTCCCTGCTGACCCAAACCATTCCAGGAGATTCCATGGAGATGAAAATCCGGGTTGCGATGTCGCCGTTCCACCAAAACTCTGAGGATGAAAATCATGGAAGCTGCTGGAATGTTGAGCGGGAAGCGGGATCATTCCTCATTCCAGCGGACACAGAGGATGTTTTCCCGAGGTTTTTCCCCGCTCCCAGCTCCCATCCAAACCCTGGAGACCATTTTTTTCTGGAGATCAGGAATTCTCTGAGCACCCTCTGGTTTTGCTGGTTTTGGCCAACATCGAGCTGCCCCCATCGGCTCTGCCTGCATCTCAAGGAAATTATAAGTGGTTAACGAAGAAAATCTGAATTATTCCAAATGCGGGATATTTTGGCAGCCCTTGAATCCCAAAAAATCTAATTCCCACTCATTTATTCCTTCATTTTAGGGAACAAGCCCTCGTAACAAAGTTTTCTTGGAAACACCACCAAAATTGATTTTAATTTAAAAAAATTTAATTAAAATTGATTTTAATTAAAAAAAATAAAAAAGCAAATTGAAAGAGTAATTGCAATTTTCTTTAGGGCTCAATTTTCCTACTGGAAAGCTGGAAAAGGTTATGGAAATAAACATTTCTTTTTGCTGCGTCTAAACATTTTTATTCCAAGGAATAAATGCATTCCCTGGATTAGGAAAACAAAAATACGAGGGGAAAACCAGCTTTGCTTTCAAAGGTGGAATTAGAAACCCATTCAAGCAGATCCACCTGGATCCCTGGAATATTTGGAAGAGGGTCCCAGACCTTGGAGTGGGAATTCAGCCTTTAAATTGGAAATATTTTGTGTCCCACCAGGAAGAGATTTATTCCCATTGATTTAAAATCCTCCATCACTGCCCTGGGCTGGAAAATCCTCTCCATGAAGGAATTGTTCCCAAAATCCAACCTCAATCTCCTCTGGAACAACTTGAGGTTCCCTGTCTGGTTTTCGGCTGTTAACCGAAAGGTTGGTGGTTCAAGCCCACCCAGTGGAAGCCAGGTGTCCGGTTTTCGGCTGTTTGGGTGGCCTGGAAAGGCCCGGGGTGGCCTTGGGGCAGCCCGCGTATCAAAGGACGAGAAGAGGCTTCAGTTCTTTTCTCGGTCTCGGTGTTTATTAATTGTTTATCTAAAAGATTTTCTCTCGGCCCGACAGAGCTCTGCTCAGCAGCCAGCCATGAGCACACTCCCTGCCCTCCGGGCGGTCACCTATCTTTATACCCAAAGTTACGTGTACAATATTTATCATTTTTCCCCAGTACCTTTCACCCTTATTGCCCAGTGCACTTTTAGTAATGACCAATCCCAAAGTGCCACCATCACTACAGAAGATGGAGGAGAAGAAGAAGAAGAAGAAGGACAGGACACGCCCCAATTCCTCCATCTTACTTCTCTAAACCCCCCTGTACAGAAATCCTAAACCCTGTGTTTCACTCTCTAATTAACCAATCCCTTCACCATTCACCCCGGTGAAACCCTCCTGTCCTCATACAGGTGTCGTCTCCTGTGTAGGATCAAAGTCCAGCCACCAGACACTTCTGGAACATTCCAGGGCTCCCGAGCCCCCCAAGGGTGCTCTCGGTGACACCTCAGTCCTGAGCTGCTGAGATCCCACATTCCTGAAGTTGGGCCTTCCTCCATAAAAACCACCAGGGATGATCCCGGGGATGGAGCAGCTCTGCTGGGAGAGCTGGGAATGTTCCCCTGGAGAGGAGAAGCTCTGGGGTGACCTCATGGAGACCTTGCAGGACCTGGGGAAGCTGCAGGAAAGATGGGGAGAGACAATTCCCAAGGGTTGGAGGGACAGGCCACAGGGAACGGCTTCAAAATCCAAAGAGTGGGAATTCAGACGGGATCTCGGGACGGAATTGTTCCTTGTGAG